>NW_017670493.1:452294-639040 GCF_001879085.1 Nicotiana attenuata
TTAGGCATGGTGACGAAGTATCTGTATTACGTCAAGTGTCCAAGCATGCCCGTTGAGTACTCTAAGTATCTGGTAATGTTGTGAACTCCGTTGTGGGTTTATCATGCCTATATATGATGAATTTCAATCGAGTTGCCTGTTGATAAATCCACCTGCTGCTTTAAGGATGTTATTCGTCTATGATATTGTCTCCCTTGCCGCGGATATTAATTCGGTTGGTAACTCTTGTTCCCGTTGCCGGGTATGTTATTTTTACGAATATTGTCTTCCTTGTGTATATTGTGCGTTTGTACTCTTATTTGCCCTTAGGCGGGTATTCCTTGTGATTGATGTATGAATTATATGAAAGGTGAGCGGGTTTTGCACGCCTGCAAACGAGATATATATAAATGGGAGCAGGGTGCACGCTGCAACGAGATGCTCAAATGGAAGGCGGAGAGCGAGTTGCACCCTGCAACGAGCATACTAATGAAATGGGAAGCGGTTGCAGCGCCTTGCACGAGATATATGAAATGGGATCACGGTTGCACGCCTGCAAGAAAGATATGATGAAGAGGGGATTGGGGTTGCACGCCTGCAACGAGAAATGTATATAAATGGAAGCGGTATATCGGTTGCATGCCTGTCAACGAATATAAATGAAATAGGAGCGGGTTTGCAAAGCTGCAAGATATATGAAATGGATCCGATTGCACGCCTGCAAGAAGATAACGAAATGGGATCGGGTTTTGCACGCCTGCACAAGATATTTGAAAATGGGATCGGGTTGCACGTCTGCAACCAAGAAGAGATTGAAGAGTGAAATACTGGGTTTGTTTCTCTTAATCCTGGTTAGAATATTTATGTCTTTATTCTTGTCCATATTGAATTTTTTGTTTCTCTACATTTGCTGGTATTTTATGTTGTTTACCAACCGATACTGCCCCCAGCCACGTTCACCCCCCAGCCGCACCTTTACTGCGACTACAGTGCTTTTTTATTTCCGCGTTACCTATGTGACAGTTAACTGCACGAGGTTTATTTAGCGGTTCTAGCCTCGTCAACTACTCAAGCGTCGCCGGGAGTTAGGCCAGGAAACTTACCGAGCACATGGGGTCTGTTGTTGCTGAATACTAACACTCTGCACTCTTTTGTGTGCAGATCCGAACGATACTGGTTAGCTTTGGACGTAGTGAGTTGCCTGCTTTCATGTCATGCAGGCGACCCGAGGTAGTCCTGGCAGGCGGCCGCAGGCATGGGTTCTATCTATCCTTCATTCTGTTTCGTTTCCATTATTTTAGATACAGCATTGTTATTATCTTTCAGAACCTTATTTTGTAGTTCCTGGAATAGTCCCTGTGAAAATTGTGGACAACCAGTTATGGTAGTTAATCGTTTCTATGCCGAATCGGTATCGGGCATCATTGTTAAAATATTACATTTCAGTTCCGCTTAATTAAATTCCGTTGTTTATACACGTTGGTTCTTAATTGTTTAAAGATTTAAATTGAGAAAGGTAAAATAATACCAAATGGTTGGCTTGCCTAGCTTCACTATAGGCGCCAATCACGGACTTCCCGAGGGTGGGGAAATCCGGTCGTGACATGAATCACACAGAACTGCTTGCAAATTGTCTTGCTAATTTTGCCTCTCAATTCACGTTTAACTCTGTTTAATGTGCTTACGTGTAAAAGAAGAACAACACTGAATATTTAATAGAGTTATTAATAAAGATTAACTAGAATTCTGGATGCTACTTCTTCCTTGGTGGAAGAATTCTAGTTGAAATTCAACCTCTTAACTCCTTCCTATCTTGACACAATGTTCTCTTTGTAAGGGAGTCCGTTCCCTTTATCGATTATGCAACCTTTTTCGATCAGTATCAGGAGATATTTAATTCCGTCAAGTTAAGGTTTTATCTCTTTCACATACATCCCACACGCTCAGCCTTGTCCGTATATGGGGGAGTTAATCCTCCACTAAATTTGAGAATGCTAACAAGCTCAACAGATTGCTAATCATGCTCAGCTCAAGTCCAGCATAAAGCTCCAAAGCAGTGGTCAACTGGAAAGTCACTCAATTGTACTGAGCCGGTGCCAGAAAGATCGAACGGTATTGGGTTCGGAAGACTGACCCCAAAACTATTGAAATGCTCGAGAACTCACCAAAAGAAATCGAGTCGGAGGAAAAAAGATTGAGGATAATTGAAAATAAGGGTGGTCCCATGTTTATCAAATACCCGGGGGCACCCCCGTCCCTTGAAAGGTTTGGATGCCAAGAAATTTGTACAAAAGTCATTCCCTCCGAGTGTGTCCTCCAAAAACACTTCCAAGATGTTCTGTATGCCCGATATACCTAATATAGCGACGATCCTAATGAACACATTACCTCGTACATTAGGAATTAGAAAATACGCGAATCGATGTGGCATTAAAGAAACGCGACTTAATGATGAAAATGAGCATAGTCGGTTTGTTGAAAAAATTTGGGGAAACTTTGTCAAATAGAGCAATGATTTGGTATCAACAACTTGCACCAGAACCTCTATCACGATTCGTTTGCTAATGTTAGCAGGACGGCCTTCGTGAAGGCACACGCGGGGCCCATAAAGGTTTTGAAGACAAGGAAATCGACGTTTTAAGATAAGACACAGGGTGATGATATCTAGGGGAAGTTCGTATCCGATTTCAAATGGAGCGAATGGGAATTAACACCAGGATCTCGAATGGGCAACGTGAGCAATCTACAAAACCAGGGTTGAACGAGCAAAGGTTCGATCCGATCACGACATGTTGAAGCATTTGATCAAGTAACAGCCAACTTAACTTGCGGCAGATGTGCATAAAATCGTGTACAAAGACAAAAATAAGTCGAGACGACAGAATGGGAGCCCTCTTCAGTTCAGTTCCACAATAGATTGGGAGTTAAGGCCCGAGGATACAAGACAGGGACCAAGATCAAGACACGGAATGGTATACGCCTATGTGCAGGGAATCGGAGAAACAATGCTTTGCCGGCAAACCGCTCCTCAGAACTGATCGACAGAAATGATCGAGGTCAAACTCTCGGGACTTATGAGTAAGAAATGGTTTTGGATAAACATACCGATTCGCAAAAGCACTCGGTTATTGGAAGTATAATTTCAGTATCGATGCATTTTCGGATCGGGCATCGGCTGATTGGAAGAGATCAAAGACAGCCAGGTGGCTCCAGACCTATACAACCGATCTTCTCAAAGAAATCCAAACTTGAATGTGTAAATACCATAGGCACACATAGGCCATAGGACGAAGACATAACAGGACAGCTGAGGGAGAGGTAGCTCGAATTTGTTCAATCGAGGGTCATGAATATCGAAGGAGTTTCTCAGTGATCTAAGCTAAGAAATCACTTTAGAGAAAGAAGAAACGCAACAAAAAAACGTGAGCAAGAAGAACAACAACATGTAATTCATATTGAGTGTTGGCGATGTCGATGGTCCACTAAAGGGCCTATGATTCGAAACGCACCAAAGTGTCCAATTACCAAGAGAAACGAAATCGGTATTATTGTCCCGAGGGGCACACTATCATTCAAACGAGAAGCGGAAGGCATTTTCCGAGCCATATATGATGTAACGCACTGGGTAATTTCTATTTGTGTAAATAAAATATCCAAGTTAAACCGATGTTTGTACTATGTGGGATCAGGATAGGCCACGCAAATCATAGACTCAGAATCGGGGTCGTTAGAGCAGTCTTCGCTTGAGAGAACACAAAATTGTGCCCTGGATCTCGGTCTAACCTTCAACAGAGCAAAGCTCGAAACAACGAAGAGGGGAGATAATTCAGCCCAGTAAACCATGACTGGGACTATCCAGATACAAAATTCCATGTCAGTGAAGACGATATGAGATATAAACGGCACTACTCTGGAGGCCTGGATTCCACAACAATGAGGGGCATACATTCAAACCCTCGTCATCAGATGATGAACATTCCCAACAGTGGAATGGGAGTAAACAGTTTACAGGGGAAACATGCTGCAAAGGAAACATATTGCAGTTCGATGAGTAACACGATACCAAAGCCTTCAGCCTCGGGAAAAATTGAGCACCAAAGATAAGCAGACGACCAAAATAGCCATCACCTGTCCCAGCCTCGACCAAATCTGAGGAAAACAGGTAAATCGAAGAAGAAGAAGAGGATTTCTTACTCCTCAACTTCGTTGTTCCGAAGATCAATGCATACCAGTCAACGTCAAGGAAGCTGGACAGTCATTATTAATAGAGTATATCCCGAGAAAAAAGTATACCTGCGAACGGGGTTAACCCCCGCAACTCAGAAAAAAACTTATTAATTTCTTATCGATAACATGGATTTTTTTTTCTTGTCTCATTTTGCGGAAAATAACAAAAACTCGTTTGGGTCTCGATCAACGATCAAAATCAGTAAAGCAAAGTAGAAAGGCCCCAGTCCGAGGGTGAAGCATGCATTCATTAAGAGATGAGGTAACTAACTTCTCTAAAATTGGGTTCCATTCGGGAGAGTAAAATACTCGAGTGGTTAACAAACGTAGTTGTAGTCCCTAAAAAGAAAACTTAGAATGTGCGTAGATTATAAGATTTAAACAAGCAATGCCTAAAACTCTCTTTCTACTGCCCTAACATCAAATCGCATGAAGGATGCACGACTGGCCACGAGATCCTTACTTTTCTGCTCGATGCCTATCCAGGTATATCAATCAAATGAACCCGGAGGACAGAAGAAGTCCTCGTTATGCACTAAGTGGAACATACGTGTTACAATGTAATGCCTCTTCGCGCTAAAAAATGCTAAAGCCATGTTACCAACGCCTAAGTTAACATAAATGTTCAAGGAACAAATAGTAATCCAATGGAAGTTTAATTGACGGATATGTTGGTTAAGTCCTGAAACGCAAAGGACAATTTTGACTCATTTGCAGGAAACAGTCAAAATCTGAGGAAGTACAATATGAAGCTTAACCTAGAAAAATGAGCTTCGGGGTCAGTTTCGAACAAGGTTTCCTGGCTTCCATGGTATCAATACCGGGGAATCGAGATAACCCCGACAAGAATCAAGTCCATCGAAATATCACTATCCGTAGGATAGTTAAAAAGCCGTGCAGAGGCAATAGGACACAATAGTCGCCTTGGGTCGATTCATTTTTGAGGTCATAAGATACCGAGCAACATTTTTTCTCTTACTTAAAAGAAAAATGATTTCGCATGGACCACGAATGGCAACACAGCATGGAGGAATTGAAGGCGATACTTATCGATCCCACTCTGCTTCACACTCCAAAGGTAGATAAAAGCTTTAACTTATATTTGGACTAGTGTTCGAGATAAGGTAGTAGGGGTACTAGTTCGGGAAGAGCAAGGTACGCAGTACCCTGTCTATTACGTAAGTCGAACTCTAGGAATGTTGAAACTAGATTCCACACTTAGAAAATTGTTTAGTTACTATTAATAAGCGCATCTAGAAAGTTAAAGCCATTATTTTCCAATGTCACCCCATAAGTGTGTTAACCACTATCCTCGAAATGTTTTGCATAGCCCGAGCTATAAGGCGCGAGTTAGCCAAATGGCCGTCGAATTGGCGGTACCATAATATCAAATTCAACCCCGAACGGCCATCATGTCTCAAATCCTAGCCTGATAATGCTGATTTTTGCCGACCCTCGACCCAAGGGAGAAAGAACTGCTGTTAAAATTGGTAGTGCCATCGGGATGGACCTTTTCCACCGACGGTGCATCGAATGTGAAAGGGTCCGGCATTGGAATTTTTTTTAAAGCCACCTACAGTAGACTATGAAGACAATCTATTGAATACTTCTTAGGGTGACTATAGGGAGAGCCGAAGTATGAGGCCACGTGATGCAGTCTCGACGCTAGCTAAAAGCTTGGGGGCAGAAGTCATCTGAAGTCAAATTGCGAATATGCTCACTTTTGTGGTGAACAAAGTAAAACAAAACAGTCGAAGATTGAGAGGACATAGGAATGCAAAGACATTTTTGACAAACTACTGTGAGCAGTGATTTGTTCCCTAATATGAATACTCCCACAAATTCAAAACAAAATAATTTTTCCATTGTTTGCAATTTTTTTAATTTTTGTGCATTTTCTTTCAAAGGTTTGCATTTGTCTGTGCCGTTTATCTAATTAATGAAGAGAGAGTACAAAAAAAAAATATGTTGCGAATGTGCATTGCTGAGGATTTAAATTTGCAATTAGTAAATATAAGTTAATTTTATAAAAAAAACAACAAATGGAAACATCACAAAATGATTTAATTGCAAATTTTAATTTTAACTTTGGATTTTGAGTAGTTTTTTCTTTAATTTTGTTTTTTTAATTAATGGTGATAATTTGATTTAGTTTAATTAGTGTTTTTTTAGGTTAATTAGGTTCTAGGAATTAATTTAAGATTTTAATAATTTTGAAAAAAAAGAAGAAAAAAAATATTTTTGGAAAAAATTGAAAAGAAATGATAATAAAAAGAGAAGAGAGCCAATTGGGCTAGATTTAAAGATCAAATTAATCCCAGCCCCAATACCCCGTCCCAAAAACCCGACCAGAACCCAGCCAGTTTCCCCCTAGCCCGTCCGTCTCACCGTACTAAACTAGACACCATCCGTTAGGCCTAGATCGGAATCTGAGACCGTCGAGTTTTATTTCTGATCAAATGGCCCTGAAGTAGGGGTTTGAATAAGTATTTAATTTGTCCTGAAACATAGACCTCCACCCCGCCGCCTCTCGTCATCGGTCCCCAAACTCAAACCCTAGAGACCCCGGCTGCTTGAAATCGCACCAATCATCCGGGGCGGCACCACCACCAACCACCCCCAAAATCAATACCTGAATCTCTCTTCATCTCCCATCTCCAAATACCTAACCCTTACCTCGAATCAACGTGGAATTCTCGAATCTTAAATTGAGCTAACCCCAAAAGTTCAAAATCATTTTTGCTAAACCTGGTGACATCATATATCTGGGAGTGTTTTCTTCAAAAGTTTGAGGGCCTGATCAACGAAACTGATGTCGGATTCAGTTGTTCTTGTCAAAGAACAACGGATCGACAAAGTTTTTGTTAAGTCTTTGTCTCCGCGGTTTCGAGGTTTCGATCCGGTAAGCCCTTTCCTTTTGAGTTTCTTTTCTGTTATTATCCCGTTATCCTCCTCCTTTCCCGTCGTAACACTAGTTTTATAATAATTGATTAAAAGAGTCGATTCACTTTGAAGTTCGAATTTTGTCTTCATGTTCACCATTTTTGATTTCACCTTTCTCTTTCTCCCTTCTTCTTCATGAATCCTTTTCTGTGTTTTTTTTTAGTTTGTAAACATTCAGTTTTTGTTGTTTCATGATTTTCCACCTAAGTAATTAAATAGCTTAATTTAGTTAACTTTTTGCTATTAGATTAAGATATGTGATTCATGACCCTCGTCACTTTTGATTGTATTTTCAAGGAACTTGGGTTAGTTCTTAAGTATAGGATTCTTTGTTGAATTTTAATTGGGCTTCTAAAAATCAAAGGCCCCAAAAGGGGCATTGGTGGAGATTACAGGCTTATGGGGGAATTCTGATTTTGTGTGATACTCGACCCATAATGCTTGCTTTGGTCCAAGGGTAAAAAACAGGGGAATTTTGAGGGTGTTTAGGAATTTACTAAGAGGGAATCTATCAGTAACTAATTGGGGAAGCTCTAGGAAGCTGGGGGAGGGGAAATGTAGAAGCATTCTGAATTAACATTTGGGGGCTCCTAAGCAAAAAAGAAATTAGAAATGGGTAGGGATGTAAGAGCAATCTTCTTAAATTTAACTTGGGGGCTCCTATATTGCTCCTATAAAGGCCACTCTTACTGGAGAAAGGCAAGGAATTAAGATAGAGATAAAATCATAAAAATAAAAAACGGCTAAGAATTTTTTGAAAAGAACTATGTTTCATTGAGTTTTTTCTGATTCAACAGGTTTCAAATTCTGAAAAAAACTTCTGATCCATCCGGGGTTGAATGGGTTGAATTCTGGTTGTTGTATGGAAGTTGGGGTTTGAAGTTTGGTTGTTAATTGTTGCTGCACATCAAGTGCTTGGCTTTGAAGCTGTTCCTGATTGTTTCTGCTGTTGATGTGTCGCAAAATTGCTGAACTGCTGATTCCTTTACCGTTTTCTTTGTTCATTCAACATCCAGTACTTCTCACTCCAATAACATGTGAGGTGAAATATGATCCAACATGGAAAGTCTAATGACAAATATTGCTTGTTGAAATTCAGTTTTTTTGTCCTTTAAGATCATGTAATTCTATATAGTTTATGCTTCCCTTTACATGTTTTATTGCTCATTTATATTCCTGGTTTGAATCTCATTTGCAACTGGATGGTGTCATAATTGCAAGTTTGGTTTGTGAATTAGCTGAAGCTTTGTTTGTTGGATGGGGTATAATTTTAATCTCCTGTAGTATGGATTTGAACCTTGCACGCAAGTTGAATTGATGGTTCAATGCAGAGTTTCTAAGTTTGATTTGTGTTAGTAAGTCTCAATAATTACTGAACATCTGCTTTCCATAGCAGGGATCAAGGTTGCTTCATTTTTCTCCTTTAGATCTAGTTTAAATTGGTTTCAAGTTTCACTCAGTTCTTCTTCAGATATATGCATGAAAGAACCAAACGACAAGGTAGCATATAATGTTCAGAATCCCAATCACTAATCACATATTCACAGTTAGAATGACAATAAGTGAAACTCTCTAAAAGTTTCATATGGGGCATCAATCATCAAACAAAGTAAACTAAGCTATGAATACAATTAATTGTGAATACTACTCGAAAAACTCTAGATTTCCATTTCGATTCCAAATCAAGCTTTACATTAGGTGAAATGTAGAAGTGTGTACCTGAATAACAGCAAAATAGACCAAAAATTAGTCTGAAATTAAGAGGAAGCAGCAGTAATAGACCAACAGCAACAGAAATCAGCCACAACTTCTAATGCAAACCATTTTCAAACCCCAGATGAATCAGAAATTGCTTCAGAAATTGAAAAACTTCAAGAATTGCAGAAGATTTTAATGGAACAGTAATTTTCAGTATTTCTAGCCGTTTCTTATTTCTGTATTTTCTATATCTTCAGGTCTCTCCAGGTCTCTCCCCCCGTCCCCCTTGAATGGCAAGGAAGAGATGCCTTTATAGGCAAGAAAATAGGGCAGCCCTAAGAATCAGATCTTTGCACTTAAACCCTTTTCTAATTTTCATTACAGCTTAGGAGTCCCTATTTAAAAACCAGAATTTCACTTTAATCCCCACCCCCAGCTTCCAAGAAGCTTCTCAATCTGTTACACTAAGATTCCCTATAGTAAAATTCCTAAAACACCCTCCAATTCCCTTGTTTTTACCCTTGGACCAAGCAAGCATATGGGTCGAGTTCACCCAAATCAGAATTCCCCCATAAGCCTGTAATCCCCACTGATGCCCCTTTTGGGGCCTTTGAATTGTTAGAAGCCCAATTAAAATCAAACAAAGAATCCACTTTAAGAACTAACCCAAGGTTCCCTTAAAATGCAATCAAATAGTGACGAGGGTGCATGAATCAACTATCTTAATCTAATAGCAAAAAGTTAACTAAATTAAGCCTATTTAAATTAACTAGGTGAAAATCATGAAACAAAAACTGACATGTTTGACAAACTAAAAAAAACACAGAAAAGGATTTCATGAAGAAGAAGGGAGAAAGAAGAAAAGGGAAACAAAAATGGTGAACAGAAGGACAAATTCGAATTCAAAAGTGAATCGACTCTTTAATCAGATTATTATAAAACTAGGTTAACGAACGGGAAAGAGGAGGATAACGGGATAATAACAGAAAGAAAACTCAAAAGGAAAGGGGCTTACCGGATCGAACCTCGAAACCAGACGGAGACAAAGACTTAACAAAACTTATGTCGATCCGTTGTTCTTTGACAAGAACAACTGAA
This sequence comes from Nicotiana attenuata, assembly GCF_001879085.1. NCBI lineage: Eukaryota > Viridiplantae > Streptophyta > Magnoliopsida > Solanales > Solanaceae > Nicotiana > Nicotiana attenuata. The sequence goes on from NW_017670493.1 coordinate 462,240, forward strand.
TCGACATCAGTTTCGTTGAGTCAGGCCCTCAAACTTTGAAAGAAAAACACTCCCAGATTATGCATGTCACCAGGTTTAGCAAAAATGATTTTGAACTTTTGGGGTTTGAGCTCAGATTTAAGATTCGAAGAATTCCACGTTGATTCGAGGGTAAAGGGTTAGGTATTTGGGATGGGGAGATGAAGAGGATTTCAGGGTATTGATTTGGGGCTGGTTGGTGGTGGTGCCGCCACCGGATGATGGTGCGATTTCAAGGCGGCGGGGGTCTCTAGGGTTTGAGTTTGGGGACGATGAGAGACGGGGCAGGGGGGGGGTCCTAGTTTCAGACAATTAAATACTTATCAAACCCCTACTTCAGGGCCATTTGATCAGATAAACCTCGACGGCTCAGATTCGATCTAGCCTAAACGGGGTCGTCTAGTTTAGTACGGTGAAGACGGACCGGGTCAGGGGGAAACTGGGCTGGGTCTGGTCGGGTTTTTGGGAGGGGAGTCATTGGGCTTGGGTAATTTACTTAAATCTAGCCCAATTTGGCTCTCTTCTTCTTTTATTTTCATTTCTTTTCAATTTTTCCAAAAAATATTTTTTTTCTTCTTTTTTTTTCAAAATTAAATTAAAATCTAAATTAATTCCTAGAACCTAATTAACCTAAAAAACACTAATTAAACCTAAATCAAATTATCACCATTAATTAAAAAAACAAATTAAAAGAAAAACTACTCAAAATCAAAGTTAAAATTAAAAGATGCAAATTAAATCATTTTTGTGATTTTCCTTTTTTTTTTTATAAAATAACTTAATTACTAATGCAAAGTTAAATCCTAAATGCACATGCAACATATTTTTTTTTGTATTTTTCATTAATTAGATAAACGTGCACAGACAAATGCAAACACTTGAAAGAAAATGCCACAAAAATTAACAAAATTGCAAACAATGGAAAAATTATTTTGTTTTGAATTTGTGGGAGTAATTCATATAGGGAAAAAATCACGTGCTCACAGTAGTTTGTCCAAATGTCTTTGCATCCTATCCTCTCGAACTTCGATGCTTTTGTTTACTTGGTTCACCACCAAAAGAGAATCGCATTTGACTTCGATGACTTCTGCCCCCAAGCTTTTAGCTAGCTCGAGACCTGCAATCATGGCCTCATACTCGGCCTCCCTATTAGTCAACCTAGAAGTTTCAATAGATTGTCTAATAGTGCTACCTGTAGGTGGCTTTAAAACAATTCCAAGCCCGGACCCTTTCACATTCGAGGCACCGTCCGTGAAAAAGGTCCATACCCCGATGGCGTACCCAATTTTAACAGCAGTTCTTTCTCCCTTTGGGTGCGAGGGTCGGCATAAAATCAGCCATGAAGTCAGCTAGGATTTGAGACATGATGGCCGTTCGGGGTTGATATTTGATATTGTACCCGCCAAGTTCGACGGCCCATTTGGCCAACCGGCCCTATAGCTCGGGCTTATGCAAAACATTTCGAAGGGGATAAGTGGTTAACACACATATGGGGTGACATTGAAAATATGGCTTTAACTTTCTAGATGCGCTTATTAATGTAACTAACAATTTTTCTAAGTGTGGATATCTAGTTTCAACATCTCCTAGAGTTCGACTTACGTAATAGACAGGGTACTGCGTACCTTGCTCTTCCCGAACTAGTACCCCACTTACCGCTATCTCGAACACTGCCAAATATAAGTAAAGCTTTTCATCTACCTTTGGAGTGTGAAGCAGAGGTGGGATCGATAAGTATCGCTTCAATTCCTCCAATGCTTGTTGCCATTCCGGGGTCCATGCGAAATCATTTTTCTTTTTAAGTAAGGAAAAGAACCTGTTGCTTCGATCTGATGACCTCAAAATGAATCGACCCAAGGCGACTATTTGTCCTATTAGCCTCTGCACGGCTTTTACACTATCTACGATAGTGATATCTTCGATGGACTTGATCTTGTCGGGGTTTATCTCGATTCCCCGGTTTGATACCATGAAGCCGAGGAACTTGTTCGAACTGACCCCGAAGGCTCATTTTTCTAGGTTAAGCTTCATATTGTACTTCCTCAAGATTTTGAATGTTTCCTGCAAATGAGTCAAATGGTCCTTTGCGTGTAGGGACTTAACCAACATATCGTCAATGTAAACTTCCATTGATTTACCTATTTGTTCCTTGAACATTTTGTTAACTAGGCGTTGGTACATGGCTTTAGCATTTTTTAGCGCGAAGGGCATTACATTGTAACAGTATGTTCCAAACTTAGTGATAAACGAGGACTTCTTCTGGTCCTCCGGGTTCATTTGAATTTGATTATACCTGGAGTAGGCATCGAGAAAAGTAAGGATCTCGTGGCCAGTCGTGGCATCGATCATGCGATTGATGTTAGGCAGTAGAAAGGAGTCTTTAGGGCATGCCTTGTTTAAATCCTTATAATCTACGCACATTCTAAGTTGTTCCTTTTTTAGGGACTACAACTACGTTGTCTAACCACTCGAGGTATTTTACCTCCCGAATGGACCCAATTTTAAGAAGTTTAGTTACCTCATCCTTAATGAATGCATGCTTCACCTCGGACTGGGGCCTTCTCTTTTGCTTTACTGGTTTGATCCTTGATCGAGACCCAACCGATGTGTTGTTATTTCCGCAAAATGAGACAAAGAAAAACAATCCATGTTATCGATAAGAAATTGAATAAGTTTTTTTCTGAGTTCGGGGGTTAACCCCGTTCGCAGGTATACCTTTTTCTCGGGCATATACTCGATTAATATGACCTGTTCCAGCTCCTTGACTGTTGACTTGGTTGCATCTGACTCTTCGGGAACAACGAAAGTTTGAGGAGTAAGAAATCCTCTTCTTCTTCTTCGATTACCTGTTTCTCCGATTTGGTCGAGGCTGGGGACGGTGATTGCTATTTGGTCGTCTGCTTATCTTTGGTGCTCAATTTTCCCGAGGCTGAAGGCTTTGGTATCGGTGTTACCTCATCGACTGCAAATATTTCCTTTGCAGCATGTTGTTCCCCGTAAACTGTTTTCTCACCATCCACTGTTGGGAATTTCATCATCTGATGAAGGGTTGAAGGTACTGCCCTCATGTTGTGGATCCATGGCCTCCAGAGTAGTGCGTTATATCTCATGTCGCCTTCAATGACATGGAATTTTGTATCTTGGATAGTCCCAGCCATGTTTACTGGTAGAATTATCTCCCCCTTCGTTGTTTCGCTTGCCATGTTGAAGCCGTTTAGGACCCGAGATGCAGGCACAATTTGGTTCTTCAAGCCGAGCTGCTCTACGACCCTCGATCTGATTATGTTTGCTGAGCTACCTGGATCCACTAGAACACGTTTAACTTGGATTTTATTTAACAAAATAGAAATTACCAGGGCGTCATTCTGTGGCTGGGAAATGCCTTCCGCTTCCTCGTCATTGAATGATAGGATGCCCTCGGGGACATAACTCCGATTTCGTTTCTCTCTGGTAATTGACACTTTGGTGCGTTCGAACATAGGCCCTTGTGGAACATCGACATCGCCAACGATAATATGAATTACATGTTGTGGTTCTTCTTGCTCACTTTTTTTGTTTGCGTCTCTTTCTCTGAAGTGATTCTTAGCTTGATCACTGAGAAACTCTCGAAGATGACCCTCATTGAAAAATCGAGCTACCTCCTCCCTCAGCTGCCTGTAGTCTTCGGTCCTATGGCTATGTGTGCCATGGTATTTACACATCAAGTTTGGATTTCTTTGAGAAGGATCGGTTTGTATAGGTCTGGGCCACCTGGTGTCTTTGATCCTTCCAATAGCCGATGCGATCCCGATGCATCGATACTGAAATTATACTCCAATAACCGAGGTGCTTTTGCGGAATCGGTATGTTTATCAAAACCATTCTTACTCATAAGTCCCCGAGAGTTTTGACCTCGATCATTTCTTCGATCGTTCTGAGGAGGGTTATGCCGCAAAGCATTGTTTCTCCGATCCGCGACATATGGCTGATACCATTCCCTGTTTGATCTTGGTCCCTGTCTGTATCCCTCAGGGCCTTAACTCCCAATCTATTTGGATGAACTGAACCCGAGAGGGCTCCCAGCTGGTCGTCCTCGACTCTGATCTTTGATTGGTAACGATTATGCACATCTGCCCAAGTTACAGTTGGGTACTTGATCAAATTTTGCTTCAACTGTCGTGACGCGATCGAACTCCGCTCGTTCAACCCCTGTGTAAAAGATTGCACGGCCCAATCATCCGAGATCGGTGGTAATTCCATTCGCTCCATTTGAAATCGGGATACGAACTCCCTTAGCATTTCATCACTCCTGTGTCTTATCTTAAAAACGTCCGATTTCCTTGTCGCAACCTTTATGGCCCCGGCGTGTGCCTTCACGAAGGCGTCTGCTAACATAGCAAACGAATCGATAGAGTTCGGTGGCAAGTTGTGATACCAAATCATTGCTCCTTTTGACAAAGTTTCCCCAAATTTTTTCAACAAAACCGACTCGATCTCATCATCATTTAAGTCGTTTTCTTTAATGCCACACCGATTACGCGTATTCCTAATCCTAAATGTACGAGGTAATGTGTTCATTAGGATCCGTTATACTTAGGTATATCGGGCATACAGAACATCTTGGGAATGTGTTTTGGAGACACACTCGGAGGGAATGACTTTTGTACAAATTTCTTGGCATCCAAACCTTTCAAGACCGGGGGTGCCCCCGGTATTTGATAAACATGGGACCACCTTTTTGTCATTATCCTCAATCTTTTTCTCCTCCGACTCGATTCTTTTGGTGAGTTCCTCGAGCATCTTCATAGTTTTGGGGTCAGTCTCCGAACCAATACCGTTCGATCTTTCTGGCACCGGCTCAGTACAATGAGTGATTTCTAGTTCGACCACGCTTGGAGTTTTATGCTGACTTTGAAGCTGAGCGATAGCAATCTGTTGAGCTTGTAGCATCTCAAATATTAGTTGGAGGTTAACTCCCCCATATACGGACAGGCTTGAGCGTGTGGGATGTATGTGAAAGAGATAAACCTAACTTGACGGAATTAATATCTCCTGATACTGATCGAAAAGGTTGCATAATCGATAAGGAAACGGACTCCTTACTCAAAGAGAACATTGTTCAAGATAGGGAAGGAGTTAGAGGTTGAGATCAACTAGAATTCTTCCACCAAGGAAGAGTAGCATCAGAATTCTAGTTAATCTTTATTTAATAACTCTATAAATATCAGTGTTGTTCTCTTTTACAGGTAACACACATAAACAGAAGTTAAACGTGAATTGAGAGCAAAATAGCAAGACAATTTTGCAAGCAGTTCGTGTGTGATTCATGTCACGACCCGGATTTCCCCACCCTCGGAAGTCGTGATGGCGCCTACTAGTGAAAGCTAGGCAAGCCAACCATTTGTATTATTTACCTTTTTCCAATTTTAATCCTTTAACAATTAAGAACCAACATCCTATAAACAACGGAATTTAATAAGCGGAAGACTGAAATGTAATATTTTAACAATGATGCCAATACCGATCTAGAACATAAACTACCCATAACTGGTGTCACAATTTCACAGACTATCCAGGAATACTACAAATAAGGGGTCTGAAAGATAAATACAATGCTGTATCTAAAATACATGAAAGAAACAGAATGAAAGGATAGAAGGAGACGCCAAAGCCTGCGGACGCCTGCAGGACTACCTCGGGTCGCCTGATGAACATGGAAGCAGCAACCTCACTACGGTCCGAAAGCTAAAGTATCGGGATCTGCACAAAAGAGTGCAGAGTGTAGTATCAGCACAACCGACCCCATGTGCTGGTAAGTGCCTGGCCTAACCCCGGCGAAGTAGTGACGAGGCTAGGACCAGACTACCAAATAAACCTGTGCAGTTAAATCATATACAGCGGAAAATAAAAGCATGTAGTCGCAGTAAAGGTGTGGGGGGGGGGGTGAACGTGCTGCGGGGAGTATCGGGTAACAACAAAATACCAAAGAGGAATGTAGAGAAACAAAAATTCAAATACTGACAAGAATAAGAGACATAAACAGAGTATTCTAACAAGGATAAGAGAAACAAACACAGTATTCACTTTCATCTCTTTCTTGTTGCAGACGTGCAACCCGATCCCATTTCAAATATCTTGTTGCAGGCGTGCAACCCGATCCCATTTCGTATATCTTCTTGCAGGCGTGCAATCGGATCCCATTTCATATATCTCGTTGCAGGCGTGCAACCCGCTCCTATTTCATATATCTCGTTGCAGGCATGCAACCCGCTCTCCGCTTCCATTTTATACATCTCGTTGCAGGCGTGCAACCCAATCCCATTTCATATATCTTCTTGCAGGCGTGCAACCGGATCCCATTTCATATATCTCGTTGCAGGCGTGCAACCCGCTCCCATTTCATATATCTCGTTGCAGGCGTGCAACCCGCTCTCCGCTTCCATTTAAAACATCTCGTTGCAGGCGTGCAACCCGCTCCCATTTTATATATCTCGTTGCAGGCGTGCAACCCGCTCCCTTTTCATATATCAACATCAATCACAAGGAATCCCGGCAAGGGCAAAAGAGTACAACAACAATATCCCGGCAAGGAAGACAATATCGTAAACAATAACATCCCGGCAAGGGAACAAGAGTACAACAATAATATCCCGGCAAGGGAGACAATATCATAGACAATAACATCCTAACAAGGGAACCAACAATGATAATCATCATATTAGGCATGAATAAACCACAACGGAGTCACAACAATTACAATACTAGACTCACGGGCATGCTTGACACTGACGTATAGATACTCGTCACCATGCCTATACGTCGTACTCCACAATTAACAGATAGCAAATAAGACACAACTCCTAATCCCTCAAGCTAAGGTTAGACCAAACACTTACCTCGATGCCAAGAACACAATTTAAGCCTCAACTACCGCTTTACCTCTTGATTCCACCACCAATTCGCTTGTATCTAGCCACAATTTACTTAACTATATCAATAAATGCTAAATGAATCAACTCTAATGAATGAAAATAGGTTTTCTAAAGTTTTTCCCAAAAAGTCAAAAATTGACCCCAGGCCCGCTAGGTCCAAACTCGAAATTCGGACCAAAATCTGATTATCCATTCACCCTCGGGCTCGGATATATAATTGGTTTTGGAATCCGACCTCAATTTAAGGTCTAAATCCCCAAATTTCAATATTCTTAGGTTTTACCCAAAATTCCCAATTCCACCATGAAAATCCTAGATTTTAGGATGAAATCTTGTATAAAGAAGTTAAGAAGTGAAAGAAATGAGTTTAAAATCACTTACTTGTATTTTGGGGAAGAAAGAGTGTTTGAAAAATCGCCCCTTATGTTTTAGGTTTCTGAAAATGGAAAAATAACTGAAATGTCCCGTTTATATACTCCTCTCAGACCCTCACTGTGGACGTCATAAAAAGGATTGCGGCCGCGGAGCTTCACCGCGGACCGCAAAATATCGAGCGCAGCCGCGAAAGGCTTGGCCTTGCTCATCTCGGACCGAATAAATCTCACCGCGGTCGTGGAAGCCCCACCGCGGTCGCGATAAACCATTGCGGACCGCAGAGCTTGGTTCAGAGATCTGCAACTTCTCTGAACCTGGAATAGCTATGTTCTAAGTCTAAATTCACTCCGTGGCCTATCCAAAACTCACCCGAGCCCTCGGGGCTCCAAACCAAACATGCACGCAAATCCAAAAATATCATACGGACTTGATCGTGCGATCAAATCATCAAAATAACATCAACCACTATGATTTAAGCCTCAAATTCATGAAATCACTCAAGAGCATCAAAATTTCCAATTTCCTCAAATAAGGTCCGATTCACATCATTTCAAGTCCGTTTCTTACCAAATTTTACAAGGTCAACTTAAATCACATATAAGACCCGTACCGGTCTCCGAAACCAAAATACAGGCCCGGTACCATCAAATTCAATTACATTCAAATTTTTAAAAACTCTAAGAATTTCAGTTAAACAATTTTCTTCAAATATTCATTTCTCGGGCTTGGAACTTCGGATTTCACTTTCGGACATACGCCCAAGTCCCATATTTTCTTACGGACCCTCCTGGACCGTCGAATCATGGTTCCGGGTCCGTTTACCCAAAATATTGACCGAAGTCAACTAAAATTCCTTTTAAAAGCAAAATTCATGATTTTCCACAAATTTTCACATAATGGCTTTCCGGATACACGTCCGGACTGCGCATGCAAATCGAGGTGAGACAAAAAGGAGGTTATAAGGCCTCGGAACATAGAATTTATTTCCAAAACAAGTGATGACCTTTTGGGTCATCACATCCTCAACCTCTAAAACAACCATTTGTCCTCGAACGGACATAAGAAGGAAGTACCTGAGTCGGAGAAAAGATGGGGATATCGGCTCCGCATATCGGACTCGGACTCCCAGGTCGAGGCCTCAGCAGGCTGACCTCTCCACTGAACACGGACAGAAGGGAAACTCTTCGATCTCAACTGACGAACCTGCCGGTCTAGAATAGCTACCGGCTCCTCCTCATAGGACAAGTCCTTGTCCAACTGGATAGTGCTGAAGTCTAACACGTGGGATGGATCGCCGTGATACTTCCGAGGCATGGATACGTGAAACATTGGATGCACGACTGATAAACTTGGCGGCAATGCAAGTCTGTAAGCCAGCTCCCCCACTCGATCAAGAATCTCAAACGGGCTAATGAACCTAGGGCTAAGCTTGCCCCTCTTACCAAATCTCGTCACGCCCTTCATAGGAGACACCCGAAGCAACACCCGCTCGCCGACCATGAATGCCATATCACGAACCTTACGGTTGACATAACTCTTTTGCCTGGACTGAGCTGTACGAAGCCTATCCTGAATGATCCTGACCTTGTCCAAGGCATCCTGTACTAGATCCGTACCCAACAACCAAGCCTCTCCCGGCTCAAACCAACCAACCGGCGACCGACACCGCCTACCATATAAAGCCTCATAGGGAGCCATCTGAATGCTCGACTGGTAACTGTTGTTGTAGGCAAACTCTGCTAAAGGAAAAAACTGATCCCACAAGCCTCCAAAGTCAATAACACAAGCCCGGAGCATGTCCTCCAAAATTTGAATAGTACGCTCGGACTGCCCGTCCGTCTGAGGATGATTGACACGGGCACACCATGAAGGCGAACAATCTCCCTTGATATAGATCTCAGCTAACCTCTCTGAAAAATAGGAGACTGCCACAGGAATGAAATGCGCTGAATTGGTCAGCCTATCAACAATAACCCACACTACATCGAACTTCCTCTGAGTCCGTGGGAGTCCAACAACAAAGTCCATAGTGATACGCTCCCACTTCCACTCAGGAATCACAATCTTCTGGATCAAAACACCGGGTCTCTGATGCTCGTACTTTACCTGCTGACAATTCAAACACCGAGCCACATACGCAACAATATCCTTCTTCATCCTCCTCCACCAAAAATGCTGCCGTAAATCTTGATACATCTTAGCAGCGCCCGGATGAATAGAGTACCGGGAACTATGGGCCTCCTCTAGAATCAACTCTCGAAGTCCATCCACATTAGGCACACAGATACGACCCTGCATCCTCAAAACTCCATCATCTCCCACTGTGACCTGCTTGGCACCACCGTGTTGCACCGTGTCCTTTAGGACACACAAATGGGGATCTTCATACTGCCGATCTCGAATGCGCTCCAATAATGAAGAGCTAGTGACTATGCAAGCTAACATACGGCTGGGCTCAAAGACATCCAACCTCACGAACTGATTGGCCAAAGCCTGAACATCCAAAGCAAGCGGTCTCTCACCGACCGGAATATACGCAAAACTGCCCATACTTGCTGACTTTCTACTCAAAGCATCGGCCACCATATTGGCCTTCCCCGGATGATATAAGATGGTGATATCATAGTAGTTCAAGAGCTCCAACCACCTTCTCTGCCTCAAGTTTAGCTCCTTCTGCTTGAACAAATACTGTAGACTTTTGTGATCCGTGAACACCTCACATGACACGCCGCAGATAGTGACTCCAAATCTTCAACGCGTGAACAATGGCCGCTAACTCCAAATCATGAACTGGATAATTCTTCTCATGAATCTTCAACTGCCGCGAAGCATAAGCAATGACCTTGCCATCCTGCATCAACAACGCACCAAGTCCAATATGAGATGCGTCACAATAAACTGTATATGGCCCTGAACCTGTGGGCAAAACCAACACTGGCGCCGTAGTCAAAGCTGTCTTGAGCTTCTGAAAGCTCGCCTCACACTCGTCCGACCATCTGAATTGGGCACCCTTCTGAGTTAACCTGGTCATCGGGACTGCAATAGATGAAAACCCCTCCACAAACTGACGGTAATAGCCTGCCAAACCCAAGAAACTCCGGATCACTGTAGCTGATGTGGGTCTAGGACAGTTCTTGACTGCCTTTATCTTCTTTGGATCCACCTGAATACCTTCTGCTGAAACAACGTGACCCAAGAATGCAACTGAACTCAACCAGAACTCACATTTCGAAATCTTAGCATACAATTGACTATCTTTCAAAGTCTGAAGAACCACTCTCAAATTGTGCTCATGCTCCTCCCGGCTGCGGGAATAAATCAAAATATCATCAATAAAGACGATCACGAAGGAATCCAAATAAGGCCTGAACACTCGGTTCATCAAATCCATGAAAGCTGCTGGGGCATTTGTCAATCCGAATGACATCACCAAGAACTCATAATGCCTGTACCGAGTGCGGAAAGCTGTCTTAGGGACATCGGATGCCCAATCCTCAATTGATGGTAACCAGATCTCAAGTCGATCTTAGAAAACACTTGGGCACCCTAAAGCTGGTCAAACAAATCATCAATCCGCCGCAATGGGTACTTAATCTTGATTGTGACCTCGTTTAATTGACGGTAATCTATACACATCCTCATCTATCCGTCCTTCTTCTTAACAAACAACACCGCCGCACCCCAAGGCGAGACACTAGGCCTAATGAAGCCTTTATCAAGCAAGTCTTGCAACTGCTCCTTCAATTCATTCAACTCGGGCGGGGCCATACGATACGGAGGAATAGAAATGGGCTGAGTGCCCGGAGCCAAATCAATGCAGAAGTCAATATCCCTGTCGGGTGGCATACCTGGCAGGTCTGAAGGGAAAATCTCAGGAAACTCACGAACAACAGGCACATAATCCATAGAAGGAACCTCAGCACTAGAATCACGAATATATGCCAAATAGGCCAAACACCTCTTCTCGACTATACGCCGAGCCTTCATATATGAGATGACACTACGGGTAGAATGACCAGGAGTCCTTCTCCACTCTAAAAGAGGCAACCCTGGCAAGACTAAGGTCGCAGTCTTGGCATGACAGTCCAAGATAGCGTGGTAAGGTTATAACCAGTCCATCCCCAATATGACATCAAAATCAACCATATCCAAAAGTAACAAATCTACACGAGTCTCAAGACCCCCAATCACAACTATACAAGAACGATGGACACGATCTACCAAAATAGAATCACCCACCGGTGTAGACACATATATAGGAGCACTCAAAGAATCACTAGGCATGACCAGATACGGTGCAAAATAAGATGACACATAGGAGTATGTAGATCCAGGATCAAATAGAACTGATGCATCTCTACTACAAACCAGAACAGTACCTGTGATAACTGCATCGGAAGCCTCAACCTCAGGCCTGGCTGGAAGGGCATAACATCGGGGCTGGGCCCCACCACTCTGAACTACATCCCTGGGACAGCCTCCTGCTGGCTGGCCTCCACCTCTAGCGGCCTGACCTCCACTTCTAATACCTCTACCTCCACCTCTAGCACCTCTACCTCCACCTTTAGCTGGCTGAGCGGGATGTGGAACACTCGGTGCCTGAACCATGGCACGGGAGCCCTGATGCTGAGAGCAGCTCGATGTCCAAGGGCACAATCTAGCAATATGCCTTGTATCGCCTCATGTAAAACAAGCCCTCGGCTGCTGGGGCTGACGACCCTGAAAACTCTGAAGCGGAGGTGCACTGATAGGAGCTGGTGGTACACTGTAGAACTGCTGATCAGAATACTGCATATGAGAACCACGGCCACCTGAAGCACCGTGAGAAACCTCAAGTGCTGACTGAAAAGGCCTAGGAGGATGGCCTCTACCAAAAGAATCCCTGCCTCCAGATGAGGCACCACTGAATCTGCCTGAATGATGAGGCCTCTTGTCAGACCCCTGACCGCTCCCCTGTGACAGAACCATCTCGACTCTCGTGGCCACATTGGCTGCCTCCTGAAAGGAAATCTCGCTCCCCGTCTCCTTATCCATCTGAAGTCGAATAGGCTGAACTAGTCCCTCAATGAATCTCCTCACTCTCTCTCTCTCTCTCTCTTAGTGGGAAGTATAAGAAGAGCATGACAGGCCAAATCAATAAACCTGGTCTCGTACTGGGTAACCGTCATAAAACCCTTCTGGAGACGCTCAAACTGCCTCCGATAGTTCCCCTCTGAGTGACAGGAAGAAACTTCTCTAGAATAGCTGAGAAAACTGATCCCAAGTCAAAGCTGGTGACCCAGCTGGTATAGCCAAACAATAATCTCTCCACCAAGCCTTGGTGGATCCAGACAAATGAAAAGCAGCAAAGTCGACCCCATTGGTCTCCACTATCCCTATGTTCTTGAGAACCTCATGACAACTGTCCAAATAATCCTGGGGATCCTCAGAAGATGTACCACCAAGAGTAGTAGTGAAGAGCTTGGTGAAACCTATCCAACCTCCACAAAGCCTCCGAAGACGTAGCTAATCCATCACCGGTCTGTGCGGCTGCTCGGCTGAAGAAGCAGTACATGACCTCACCATTCGCGAAAGAACAAGAGTAGAGGTTTCTATTTAGCAGTGAGAGAACAAAATCGCACGACAGGGATGAATAGAAGTGAAATTATTCCTAACTCTGTAGCCTCTGGGGGATAAATACAAACGTCTCCGTACTGATCCCTCATACTCTACTAAGCTTTTCCGTGAATTGTGAGACCTAAGCAACCTAGAGCTCTTATACCAACTTGTCACGACTCGGATTTCCCACCCTCGGGAGTCGTCATGGCGCCTACTAGTGAAAGCTAGGCAAGCCAACCATTTGTATTATTTACCTTTTTCCCATTTTAATCCTTTAACAATTAAGAATCAACATCATATAAACAGCGGAATTTAATAAGCGGAAGACTAAAACATAATTATTTAACAATGATGCCAATACCGATCTAGAACATAAACTACCCAGAACTGGTGTCACAATTTCACAGACTATCCAAGAATACTACAAATAAGGGGTCCGAAAGATAAATACAATGCTGTATCTGAAATACATGAAAGAAACAGAATGAAAGGATAGAAGGAGACGCCAAGGCCTACGGACGCCTGCAGGACTACCTCGGGTTGCCTGATGAACATGGAAGCAGCAACCTCACTATGGTCCGAAAGCTACAGTATCGGGATCTGCACAAAAGAGTGTGGAGTGTAGTATCACCACAACCGACCCCATGTGCTGGTAAGTGCCTGGCCTAACCCTGGCGAAGTAGTGACGAGGCTAGGACCAGACTACCAAATAAACCTTTGCAGTTAAATCATATACAACGGAAAATAAAAGAAGGTATTCACAGTAAAGGTGGGAGGGGGAAAAACATGCTGCGGGGAGTATCAGATAACAACAGAATACTAAAGAGTAATGTAGAGAAACAAAAATTCAATTACTAACAAGAATAAGAGACACAAACACAATATTCTAACAAGGATAAGAGAAACAAACAAAGTATTCACTTTCATCTCTTTCGTGTTGCAGGCGTTCAACCCGATCCCATTTCAAATATCTTGTTGCAGGCGTGCAACCCGATCCCATTTTATATCTCGTTGTAGGCGTGCAACCCGATCCCATTTTATATATCTCGTTGCAGGCGTGCAACCGGCTCCCATTTCATATATCTCATTGCAGGCGTGCAACCCGCTCCCATTTCATATATCTCGTTGCAAGCGTGTAACCCGCTCCCATTTTATATATCTCGTTGCAGGCGTGCAACCCGCTCCAATTTCATATATCAACATCAATCACAAGGAATTCCGGCAAGGGCACAAGAGTACAATAACAATATCCCGGCAATGGAGACAATATCGTAAACAATAACGTCCCGTCAAGGGAACAAGAGTACAACACCAATATCCCGGCAAGGGAGACAATATCATAGACAATAACATCCCATCAAGGGAACCAACAATGATAATCATCATATTAGGCATGAATAAACCACAACGGAGTCACAACAATTACAATACTAGACTCACAGGCATGCTTGACACTGACGTATAGATACTCGTCACCATGCCTATACGTCGTACTCCACAATTAACACAGAGAAAATAAGACACAACTCCTAATCCCTCAAGCTAAGGTTAGACCAAACACTTACCTCGATGCCAAGAACACAATTTAAGCCTCAACTACCGCTTTACCTCTTGATTCCACCACCAATTCGCTTGTATCTAGCCACAATTTTACTTCACTATATCAATAAATGCTAAATGAATCAACTCTAATGCATGAAAATAGGTTTTCTAAAGTTTTTCCCAAAAATTCAAAAACTTACCCCGGGCCTGCTTGGTCCAAACCCGAAATTCGGACCAAAACCCGATTACCCATTCACCCCCGAGCCCGGATATATAATTGGTTTTGGAATCCGACCTCAATTTGAGGTCTAAATCCCCAAATTTCAATATTCTTAGGTTTTACCCAAAATTCCCAATTCCACCATGAAAACCCTAGATTCTAGGATGAAATCTTGTAAACAGAAGTTAAGAAGTGAATGAAATGAGTTTAAAATCACTTACTTGTGTTTTGGGGAATAAAGAGTGTTTGTACAATCGCCCCTTATGTTTTAGGTTTCTGAAAATGGAAAAATAACTGAAAGGTCGCGTTTATATACTCCTCTCAGACCCTCACTGCGGACCACATAAAAAGGATTGGGGCTGCGGAGCTTCATCGCGGACCGCAAAATATCGAGTGCGGCCGCGAAAGGCTTGGCCTTGCTCACCGCGGAACGCATAAATCCCACCGCGGTAGCGAGAAACCACTGCGGACCGCGGAGCCTAGTTTAGAGATTTGCAACTTCTCTGAACCTGCAACAGCTATGTTCTAAGTCTAAATTCACTCTGTGGCCTATCCAAAACTCACCCGAGCCCTTGGGTCTCCAAACCAAACATGCACGCAAATCCAAAAACATCATACAGACTTGATCGTGCGATCAAATCATCAAAATAACATCAACCACTATGACTTAAGCCTCAAATTCACGAAATCACTCAAGAACATCAAAATTTCCAATTTCCTAAAATAAGGTCCGATTCACGTCATTTCAAGTCCGTTTCTTACCAAATTTTACAGGCTCAACTTATATCACATATAAGACCTGTACCGGGCTCCGGAACCAAAATACGGGCTCGATACCATCAAATTCAATTAGATTCAAATTTCCAAAAACTCTAAGAATTTCAGTTAAACAATTTTCTTCAAGAATTCATTTCTCGGGCTTGGAACTTCGGATTTCACTTTCGGGCATATGCCCAAGTCCCATATTTTCCTACGGACCCTCCGGGACCGTCGAATCACGGGTCCGGGTCCGTTCACCCAAAATGTTGACCGAAGTCAACTAAAATTTATTTTAAAAGAAAAATTCATCATTTTTTTACAAATTTTCACATAATGGCTTTCCGGATACATGCCCGGACTATGGCACGCAAATCGAGGTGAGATAAAAATGAGGTTTTAATGCCTCAGAACACAGAATTTATTTCCAAAACAAGTGATGACCTTTTGGGGAATCACCATTCAAGTGTGCAAACTTGAAGCTACATGAACCAGATAGAAGAACCAGTTTCAAGTGTTCGTCTTTTATTCTAGTTCAATTGTAGTAGGTGTTTTCATATTGTACCTTTCAGCTTTATCTAGAGGAAATTATAATAAGTACTCAGAGATTTCAAGTTAGAGTCAACTTGATGTTGTCGCAACAGTTAGAGGCTGTGTGCTACAACGGGATTAGAGTTAGTCCTAGGTTTACAAAAGCATTTTTGTAAATGCAGTTTTTGGCTTAGTAATTTTAGTGGAGAGTTTGGGAAAATCCTACTGGAAAGTAGGTTGTGTTTTTTTCACCTTTTGAGCTAGGTGTTCTTCACGTAAAATACTTGTGTTCTTTACTTTCCGCAGTTACTAATTCTGCAATAGTAGATTAAGGAACACTTAGAAGAACCAGGTCCTTCCATAATCAGGTTAAGCGAAAAATTGGTCACCGCACAAATCACCCCCCCTCTTGTGTGGTATTGAAGTATAAAACATCAATTGGTATTAGAGTGGGTTATCCTTGACGAGGCTATCACCTTAGGAACAGGTCAAGATGAGTGCACCACCTGAAAACTAGGAAGGGCAATCCACTGATAGACCTCCACTCTTTAATGGCAGTACTACTCTTGGTGGACAAACAGGGTGAGAGATCACATCATGGGAAAAGACTATGAGCTATGGGACATTGTCACTGATGGTCCCCTGACTACCATGAAGAAGAATGCTGAAGGTGCAGATGTGCCAAAAACAAGAGCTGACTGCAATGCTGAGTACTCTAGAAAATGGGAAAAGAATGCTAAGGCCATGAAATAGCTTGTTTATGGACTTGGTCCAAACGAGTAAAGTAGAATTCAAAGCTGTACCACTACTAAGAAAATCTGGGACACTCTGCAATTGGCTCATGAAGGAACTCTTCAAGTGAAAAGGTCAAGAGGAACACTGCTGTATTCTCAATATGAGAATTTCACCATGATAGAAGGCGAAACCATCCAAGATATGTATACAAGGTTCGCCACACTAACAAATGAACTTAAGTCTCTTGGAAGGGTTATTCTTGAAGAAGACAAAGTTGAGAACATTTTGACAAGGGTTCTGCCAGTCACATGGGAAAGCAAAATCACTGCAACTCAGGAATCAAAGAACATTGCCACTCTTAAGTTGGACAAGCTAATTGGAAATCTCACTGCCTATGAACTTAGAAGGAAAACCATGAAGATGGATGCACCCAAGAAGGAAAGGATCCTGGCTCTCAGAATCACTGAAAGTGCTGATCTAGAAGAGGATAAAATGACTATGATTACAAAGGACTTCAAGAAGTATCTAATGAGAGGAAAGGGTTCCTCAAGAGGTGCAAGCTATAACAAACCAAGGGTTCCTAAAAAACAAACCAACGAGGACTGCTACAAGTGTGTAAGATTGATCATCACATCAAAAAGTGTCCTCAGTGGGAAATTGAATGGAAGAAGGAAAGGGTTGAACGAAGAAACATGAAGAAGGAATAGGTTCATCCCAAGAAGAACAAAGGATCAACAAGGGGTATGGTTGCTTCCTGGGGAGAAAGCTCAAATGAGGATTTATAGGATGAAGATGGAGATGAACAAGCACTTATGGCCATTGGAGAATCTGATGAGGAATCTGAGGTCCAAGTGAAGGGGAGCAGTCAAATATAGTACATGGATAGTGGCTGATCAAAGCATATGACAGGAAGAAAGAACCAGTTCCTTTTACTTGAGGACCTCAAATGAGGTAATGTCTCATTTGGAAATGGTAAGAAATGTGAGATCATTCGGGTTGGAAAGGTAGGTAAGACAGACTCACACTATATTGAGAATGTCTACTTGATAGCTGGCTTAAAATACAGCCTAATCAGCGTATCAGAACTGTGTGATAGAGATAACTTGGTAGCATTCATCTCTACCAAATGTTTTGTGATAAACCTTACCACTGACAAGATTTTTTTGGAGGGAAAAAGAGTAAGAAATATATACATTGTAGATCTGTCCACTCTTTCAGAAAATGAACTCACTTGTTTAAGTGTGTTGGACAATGATTCCCTCCTTTTGACACAAGAGACTTGGACATGCAAGTCTGAGTCAACTCAACAAATTAGTCTCCAAGGACCAGGT
Organism: Nicotiana attenuata; assembly: GCF_001879085.1. Taxonomy (NCBI): domain Eukaryota; kingdom Viridiplantae; phylum Streptophyta; class Magnoliopsida; order Solanales; family Solanaceae; genus Nicotiana; species Nicotiana attenuata. The sequence continues at coordinate 480,257 of NW_017670493.1, forward strand.
GATAGGGCTACCTAACATCAAGTTTAAGGAAGACAAAGTTTGTGAGGCTTATGCAAGGGGGAAGCAGGTAAGATCCTCTTTTAAATGCAAGAACGTGGTAAGCACAACCAGATCGATGGAACTGGTTCATATGGATCTCTGTGGTCCAATGAGAACTTTAAGCAGAGGTGGTAAAAGATATGTGATGGTGCTTGTTGATGATTACTCTAGGTTCACCTGGACATTGTTTTTAACATCTAAAGATGAAGCATTTGACATGTCGACTTCTTTTGTTAGAAAACTCAGAAATAACTAGGTAATCAACTTACATCAATTAGATCTGATCATGGAACTGAATTTGAAAATGCTAAGTTTGTTGAATTTTATGATGTGCATGTCAGAGATCACAATTTTTCTTCTCCTAGGACTCCACAACAAATTGGAGTAGTTGAAAGAAAGAATATGACACTTGAAGATATGGCTAGGACTATGTTTCTTTCTAATAAACTGCCCCATAGTTTCTGGGCAGAAGCTGTAAATACTGTATGTTACATCATTAATAGGTGCATGACTAGACCTCTTTTAGAGAAGACTCCCTATGAGTTACTTAAAGGGGGAAAACCAAATATATCCCATCTTAGGTCATTTGGATGCAAGTGCTTTGTGCACAACAATGGAAAAGACTCCCTAGGTAAGTTTGATCCCAGAAGTGATGAGGGAGTATTCTTGGGATATTCTTCACATAGCAAAGCTTATAAAGTGTACAACAAAAGAACTATGTGTAGAAGAAAGTGTAGATGTGTTTTTTTTATGAAACTAACATTCTTTCTGAGAGACAGGAACATGAAGATGAAGCTATTGGGCTGGTAAGAAGTTTAAATGAAATCACAGCCCAGGCTGAAGCTGCACCAGAAGAAGGAACAGGTTCATCTATCCAGGGCAACCTGACAGGGGGAACTGAACAAAGAGGAACTAAATCTAATACCTCAATGGAACCTGTCCATGAGCCTTTTCCTCAGCAACAAAACATGGGAGAAATATCAAGCGGAAACCAGTTAGTTGTGAAATCTTACAAGTACCAAAGCTCTCATCCCATTGAGAACATAATTACCGATCCAACCTCTGGAATTAAAACTAGATCTTCATTAAAGAATCTTTGTGCTTTTGATGCTTTCTTATCTCTTATTGAACCTAAAACTGTTGCCGAGGCTTTATAGGATGCAGACTGGGTAAATGCAATGCAAGATGAACTCAACCAGTTTGAAAGGTGTCAAGTTTGGCATCTGGTTCCAAGACATAAGGACAGATCAGTAATTGGCATAAAATGGATGTTCAGAAACAAACTTGATGAAGATGGAACTGTTACAAGGAACAAGGCAGGATTGGTGGTTCAAGGATATAGCTAAGAGGAGGGCATAGATTATGATGAGACCTTTTCTCCAGTTACAAGGTTGGAGGCAATAAGACTCCTCATAGCCTTTCTGCTTACATGGAATTTACTCTTCACCAGATGGACATCAAGGGTGCCTTCCTCAATGGCTATTTAAAGGAAGAAGTGTTTGTCAAGCTACCTCCAGGGTTTGGAAGTAAGCAGTGTCCTCCTGATCATGTATACAGACTTGACAAGGCACTCTATGGACTCAAGTAGGCTCATAGAGCATGGTATGAAAGATTATCAAAATTTCTGCTTGAACATTGTTACAAGAGAGGTAAAACTGATAACACTCTATTCTTGAAGGAAAAAGGAAAAAGATAATTTCTAGTTAGTACAGATATATGTTGATGACATAATTTTTGAGAAACTACTGAAAAACTAAGTAAGGAATTTGCTAAACTAATAGGGAGTGAATTTGAAATGAGTATGATGGGTGAGCTTAATTTCCTTTTTTGGGCTTACAAATTAAACAAAACTCAAATGGAACTATGATCCATCAGTAGAAATATGTAAAGAAGTTGCCTAAAAGTTTAAAATGGAAGAATCAAAGGAAATCGATACTCCTATTGCAACAACCACAAAATTAGATATAGATGAACCTGGTTCATCTGTTGATCAGAAGTTGTATAGGGGAATGATTGGTTCACTTTTTTATCTTACTGCTAGTAGACCTGACATTGTTTTCAGAGTAGAGCTTTGTGCTCGATTTCAAGAAAATCCAAAAGAATCCCACTTGACTACTGTTAAGAGAATATTGAGATACTTGAAAGGCACCACTGACCTTTGCCATTGGTATCCAAAAGGTAGTAATTTTAACCTAGTGGGATATGCTGACGCTGATTATGCAGGTTTCCTTGTAGACAGACAGGAAGAGCACCTCAGGTATGGCACACTTTCCTGGTTCATGTCTTGTGTCATGGGCTACTAAAAAGCAAAATTCAGTGGCCTTATCTACTGCTGAAGCTGAATATGTTGCTGCTGCTTCATGTTGTGCTCAATTACTTTGGATCAAACAAAAATTAATGAATTTTGGAATTGATGTTGGTTGCATCCCTATTTTTATGATAACACTAGTGCTATTAGTATGACAAAGAACCCGGTTCATCATAAGAGAACTAAGCACATAGATGTTAGGCACCATTTTTTAGGGACAACTATGAGAAAGACATGATCACTGTAGAGCTTTGTGCTACTAATAAGCAGATTGCTGACATCATTACAAAAGCACTGAGTAGAGAGAACTTTGAAAGGAACATGTTAGAATTAGGGATGATTTAGATCACCGAATAGAACCAGTTAAGAGTGCACAATTGAAAAAAATGATTTTTTTTTGGTTAGAAAATGTGGAACTTGTGTAAAAAATTAGATTAATCTTTTCTCAATGTCATACTCTAAATAGTATACTCCTGTGCCATGTGTTAATATGACTCACTGGTCTCTAGCAAAATTTTCTCTATTTTGGCAAATTGAGACATGACCAAGAGGATTCTCAGTGAAGAATCTGGTTCATCTGAATAGCGAGGTATGTTTTCTATACTCTGCACAATTTGAAATACTAATATTTAAATCATGAGCAGAGTCCTACCCATGTCCAAAATATTCAAAAGCCTATCTAATTAAGTTTGAACCAGTTCCGTTTCAACAAGAATCCTCACCGTATTAAATCACCTAGATTCTAGGGAAGCCTAACCGACTATTCAAACTGAAATTTCAAGATGATTAGACTTCTATTTGACTGCTAAAAGCCGTCGTTGTGTATAAATTGCCTTCCTCTTTTAAATCCATCATCATCATCCCTGCTACTCTCTCATAATTCCCTAAAACCGTCAAAATCTCTCTCTTCTCTTTTCTTCCAATATTAAACCCACCCATCTTCTTCCTCACAGAATCAAGAGAAATGACTAACCCTCAAGATAATCCTGGTACACCTCCTCCACCTACCCCCTCCGATTCCTCCACTACTCCTCAACCTAGCACTACCCCTCAACCTAGGAGAAGACGAGTAAAAATGCTTGCTCGAAAAGCTGTGGCTATAGGTGAGCTTTCAAGGAAATTAAACGCACAGTTACAGGCTAGTCAAACCTATGACTCCCAAAATTTTGATGAATCTTTCAAGTCGGCAACTGAGGGGGAAGAAACCGGGTCTTCCGATTCTGAGCAGGTAACATCTGTGCCAAATCCTTCTATTGAGGTCATCTCTGATTTTGCCAAAAATTTGGAAAATAGATTTATATTGGTTGAGTCTGTGATGGATGTGGAAACGTCTGAGTCAAGAAGGAGAGGAGGTAAAAGTAAAAGAGAAAAAGAAAAAGAGAGTGAAGGTGTGCAAAGTGATGAAAGGGGAATAGGGAAAGAAGTGGCTGATTCTTCACCCACCTCTGAAACAGTTAGAAAGGCTATCTGTGGAGCTGAACCAGACAAGGTGGAAGAAAGTAGCAAGAACACAGGGAGAAGTGGATCGGGAGAAGCCGTTGAAGGGCTAGTGAATATTGGAAAACAAGCAGATAAATCTGGTTCATCTGTTGAGGAAACACTGGCTGATCTCTTGAAAAAGATAGGTGACAGTTACAAACCCAAGGAGAAAAGAAACCCTAAAGCAACGACCCCTGGCACAGCAAGAACCAACAAGAAAAGGAAGGCAGCTCTTTCTAAGACTTCTGAAATTCCTCTCCCAAGAGGAAGAACTACAAGGAGCAAGTTAAAGCAAAGTGAGGAGGACTTGCAGGGAGCTTTAGAGGAGAGTAAGAGGAAAAGAGTGGAAAAGGGTAAAGAAAAGGTGGTTGAGCATGTTGAGGCTGTTGAGGTGGATCAGATGGACCTGGTCCATCAAGGTGAAACCGTGACTGTTGAGGATAAGGTTCAAACCCCAAGCCCAAGACAGCAAAGACTTCCTCAAAGAAGTCTTCAACTGTATCTAAGTCTGCTGAACCCTCTACCTTGGCTAAATGGACCAGGTCTGCAGTGAAAGACAAGCAAGTGAAAATTACTGAAGAAGAAGAATGGAGTGGTGAAGAGGAGGATGAGTCTGATAATAAAAAGGACAAACTAGCCAAGTTTGGCAAACGAACTCTCTTGAAGGGCAGACTCTTGAATGACATGGAGGAAGAAGGGATGGTTCTACTGCTTGAAAAGCTAGAGTTACAGAGGTTGAAGGACATGGTCCTTCAGTTTGATGGAAGACTAGCAAGGAATGAGATGGTTGAATTCATGGTTAATGCTGAGGTAAAGGATGGCAGAGTCACCAGCCTGGTGAAAGGGGTTCAAATTTCCTTTGATATAAAAGAGCTATGTGAAATCCTTGGTATATCCTCTGAAGGTTATGATGATTATACAAGGCAGAAATGGCCAAGTCTGGACTCTCTTCCTACTGCCCTGGCCATAACTAAGAAATTCTGTGATAATGAAGAAGAAAATGAGCCCAGGGCTGTTTACAAGAGTGAATTGAAGCCACACCACAAGGTGCTGTTTGAATTTGTCAACTAATGCATGCTGCCTCGGCAGGAAAGAAGGCACATTGCCAACTACATGGATTTTGTTTTGATGTAATGTTTGGATAGTGGGCGGCAGATCAACTAGCCTGGGTTTATAATTAAGCTTCTAGATCGGGTTATCAATAACTCCAAGGCCCATGCCATTCCTTATGGCTTCATTCTTATTACTCTTCTTGCTCATTGTAAGGTGGCACTGAGGAAGTGGGAGATGACCACAAGCAAAGACTATTTTGGAATCAATACTCTTATTTCCTGTGATTATGAGATCAATGCCATTCCCAGTGAACCCGGTTCATCCAGAAAGACACCTGTCAACAGCAAGGTCAGAGCCCTAGTACAGGAGAGTGGGGCAAAGGATGCTGAGATTGCAAGGCTAAAGACTCGTTTAGCAGAGGTAGAATCTGAGAGAGCTGCTCTCAGAACTGAGCTCACAAAGAAAAGGGAGAAGAATGATGGAATTCTTCAAGACATGCTGCACCTTCTCCAAGCCAAAACCATAGCCCCTAGTTCTTCCAAGCCTTAATTTCCTAGCCCTTGCCTAGACTTTTCAGTGACCCAGATACGGGGTGTTTCTTTTAGTTGCTCATGTTTTAAATGTTTTTGTTTCTTTTTGTGGATTGTGGCAGAATCATATTCTCTATCATTGAATTTTGCTGCTTTTGCTTTTATTGACTGTTTATATTTCCTTGATAGTTTGAATTTGTAGTTGATTATTGATGATTAATCTATGAATGCATTTGCAGTTGCCCCAATGACCATGAGTAATTTTTAAAATCTGGGAATCACATATTTTTTTTATGCAACTTTTCAATGATACCAAAAGGGGGAAAAGAAGTTGTGCTTTATACTCTGAACAGTGATGTTTATAACCTAATGAACCTGGTCCTTGATGATAAGTGAAAAATGTATCTAACATTGTGTTGATGTTGAGCTGAGTTTCAATAGGCCTATGTGTATGAAAAGCACAGAGTTTGTCATCATCAAAAAGGGGAAATTTGTTGGCCCAAGTAAAGGTTAGTTTTGAAGACTAACAAAGGAACTCAGACATGAACTAGGTTGTTCAGAACAGATACGGACAAGCTTGAGCGTGTAGGATGCACGTGAAGGAGATAAACCTAACTTGACAGAATTAATATGTCCTGATACTGATCAAAAAGGTTGCATAATCGATAAGGAGAAGGACTCCATACTCAAAGAGAACATTGTTCAAGATAGGGAAGGAGTTAGAGGTTGAGATCAACTAGAACTCTTCCACCAAGGAAGAGTAGCATCAGAATTCTAGTTAATCTTTATTTACTAACTCTATAAATATCAGTGTTGTTCTCTTTTACAGGTAACACACATAAGCAGAAGTTAAACGTGAATTAAGAGCAAAATAGCAAGGCAATTTTGCATGCAATTCGTGTGTGATTCAAGTGTGCAAACCTGAAGCTACATGAACCAGATAGAAGAATCAGTTCCAAGTGTCCGTCTTTTATTCTAGTTCAATTGTAGTAGGTATTTTCATATAGTACCTTTCAGCTTTATCTAGAGGCAATTGTAATAGGTACTCAGAGTATTCAAGTTAGAGTTAACTTGAAGTTGTCGCAACAGTTAGAGGCTGTGTGCTACAACGGGATTAAAGTTAGTCCTAGGTTTACAAAAGAGTCTTTGTAAATGCAGTTTTTGGCTCAGTGATTTTAGTGGAGAGTTTGGGAAAATCCTACTAGAAAGTAGGTCGTGATTTTTTCACCTTTTGAGCCAGGCGTTTTCCACATAAAAAACTTGTGTTCTTTACTTTCCGCATTTACTAATTCTTCAATAGTAGATTCAAGAACACTTAGAAGAACCAGGTCCTTCCATAATCACGTTAAGTGAAAAATTGGTCACCACACAAATCACCCCCCCTCTTGTGTGGTATTGAAGTATAAAACATCAACCTCGAGCTAGATGGCCTCAAGGTAGGTCAGCAAGAACAGTAAAGCAAAGACGATAAAGTTAAGAGACAATTCTTATGAGTAATGAGCAAGAAAGTAAGAGAGTATATTCTTTTGCCAATTATTGGCGATGGTTACAAATGATTGGGGTCCCCTTTATATGATAAGGGGAACCCTGTATAAGGTACATTTCGAATTTTAGCAAGGAATCTTATTGGGACTGCTGTCTAACCGCCTAGTACATCTGTTCCAGAATTTACGTCGGGATCTTGCCGGATGTTGCGGAATTCTTGCTCTTTCTGTTACAAGCCCATAACGGCATCATATCGGGGTTGGTTACACTCGGCTTTGGTGCTCATCGCCTACTTTGATCTTCGAGCCTTGCACTCTGTCATCGGACTCGAACTTGGTCCATCGGGCTTGAACTCGACCCATCCTGAACTCGGGCTTGAAGCGACTCTTCGAGCCCATGAAATCGGGCATACCTGATTTCGACCGTATACAAAACTTAAGAGCTATCATACGTTGAAGTATCAAAATGAAAAAGTGAGGTGGCAATAGTTTCAACGAGTCTACAAAACCATAAAAGAGCTCAGGCTCGATATAGTAGTACTAGCATTTCTAAATGTTCTTTCACACATCTTCATCGTCATTGCAGCCTAAGTAACTGAAAACATAATAGAATTGCAAGAGACTTCAGTGTCTTCATCCTCAGCTCTTTGAGGCGAGTTTTTCCTTTGCCTTCTGAATCTTCATCATCTTTCTGTTGATTGGATTTGGTAGCATAACTATGCCGCTTTCGATAGGTAAGTTTCTAAACCATCCTTTCAAATAGCTAGAGTTTTTCTGCTTCTCTACAATGGTGAGAAAAGAATGGATCAAAAAAGGATCCAAGTACATTCGTATAGACGCCTTTGTACTATGTGATGGAAATCCAGTTTTGTCGCAAACGTTTTGCAAATTGAAAAAGAGATTGTGTATTTTTTCTTTTCTTTTGGTTGATTTCGTTGTAATTTCAAAATCTACCAGAAATGCGACAAATCTCCTACGCTATCCCATCATATTATATACGTTAAAAGAAGAATAGAACAATAATCCTCCTGAATAATGTAAAACGCGGTAAAGATAATGTGTTATATTTTGGTGTGTATAATCATCGGTTGTTGTAGGAAAATCACTGTAGTAGCAATTGTAAGTATGGGGAGCAGAAGAACAATATCTTCGTGCGACTTACCTGAGTTTGGAAAATAATTTTGGCACAATTTGCGTTATGGTTCAGGCATCAGAGATTTTCTAGCACAAAAATCATAGCACTAATAATCTGTTGGGACAAAACTTTAAAGATGAAAACCATCATCATATCGGATCTACCATTGTCAAATCATCAAAATAGTAAAAATAAGATGCGAAAGTCTACTTGAATTCATGAGAATTGAGGAAATGTTTCAACCTTGTGGTTTATGGCCTTCCAAACGAAAATGTAAATAGCTCTTAACTTTTCTAAAAATGGAATATTAGAAAAGAGGGACAAACCTACTATCTGATTTAGGTCATATTTGAGCTAACATCTTATAACCTCAAAGTATTTGCTGTCTGTTGTTTTATACTTCAGTTCCACACAAGAGGGGAGGGGTTGATTTGTGCGGTGTCCAATTTTCGCGCACAGATTATAGAAGGACTTGGTTCTTCTATGTGTTCCTTAACTTACTATTGCAGAAATAATAAATGCGGAATGTACAGAACACAAGTATTTTTACGTGGAAAATACCCGGCTCAAAAGGTGAAAAAACCACGACCCACTATTCAGTAGGATTTTCCCCAACACTTCACTAAATCACTGAGCCAAAACAACATTTACAAAACTCTATGTAAACTTAAGGATTACCTCTAATCCCGTTGTAGCAACCAGCCTCTAACTATTGCGATAACTTCAAGTTAACTCTAGCTTGAATACCCAAAGTACCTAATACAATTGCTTCTAGATAAAGCTAAAAGGTACAATTTGAAAACAACCTACTACAATGAAACTAGAATAAAAGACAGACACTTGGAATTGGTTCTTCCATCTGGTTCATGTAGCTGTAGGTTCGCACACTTGAATCACACAATAATTATTTGCAAAACGCGTTGCTGTTTTGCTCTCAACTCACGTTTAACTTCAGCTTTTGTGCGTCCTGTAAAGTGAGAACATTCTGTAATTTATAGAGTTATTGGGATAGGAAATAACTAGAGTTTCAATGCTATACTCTTCCTCAGTGGAAGAGTTCTAGTTAACCTCAACTTCTAAATCCTTCATTATCTTGGATAGTGTTATCTTTGGGTAAGGAGTCCTTCTCCTTATCAATTATGCAACCTTTTCGATAAGAAGATATAAGATATAACAAGTTAAGCTTATCTCCTTCACGTGCATCCCTTATGCTTCAATCTGCCCGTGTTTGTGTACACTGTGGATGGACCTGGTTCATGGTTGAGTTTCTATGTCAATCTTCAAAACAAACTTCACTTGGGCCAACAAATTCCCCTTTTTAAATGATGACAAACTCTGTGCTTTTCATAAGCGTAGGCCCTGTTTCAACTCAGCTCAACATCAACATAAATTTAGAACATTTTACCTTTTTAAAGTCACTAATCATCAAGGACTAGGTTCATTAGGTTATAAATATCACTGTCCAAAGTAAAAGCAAAACCTAATTAACCCTTTTGGCATCATCAAAAAGTTGCATAATTATATGAAATAACCAAATTTAAATAGAAATTACTCATAGCCACTAGGGCTACTTCAAATGCAATCATAGATTTAAGCATCACCTATCAATCTAAGGATATTAGTCATCTAAGAAATATCAATAAACAGTTAGAGCAAAAGGCAGTGAATTTCATTGATTGATAAGATCCTACCACAAAACATAAAAAGAAATAAAAACACTGGGTCATGAGCAAAAGAAACAAAAAAATTCCGGACTGGGTCACTGGTTGATCTACACTAGGCTAGGAGGCTTAAGGCTGGGAAGGAACAAGTTCTTGGTTTTTGCCTTGGAGCAGTTTCAGCATATCCTAAAGAATGCCATCATTTTTCTACTTCTCTTTTGCCAGCTTAGCTCTGAGAGCATCTATCTCAGTCTCCACTTCAGCCAACCTCTTCTTCAGCCTATCAATCTCAGCATCCTTAGCCCCATTTCTTGCACCAAAGCTCGCACTTTGCTGTTCACGGGTACTTTTTTGGATGAACCAAGTTCTTTGGGAGTTGTTTGAACATCATAGTCACAAGCAGTTAGAGTGCTTGCTCCAAATGATCCTTGCTTATACCAACTTCCCATTTCTTGACGGGTACCTTTAAACGTGCAACTACAACCGTGAGAATAAAATCATAGGGTATGGCATGAGTCTTGGTGCCATTTAGAACCCTGTCAAGAAGCTAGATGATAAATCCAGGCTAATTGATTTGCCTCCTACTGTCCAAACATTCCGTAAGGACTAGGTCCATGAATGTGGCAATGTGCCTCCTTTCCTGCCTTGGAAGCACACATTTGTTAATAAATTGGAACAACACTTTGTGGGGTTGCTTCATCTCATTTTTGTAAATAGCATTGGGCTCAAGCTCCTCTTCATTGTCACCAAACTTCCTAGTATGGCAAGGGTAGTAGGGAGATTCTCTAGACTTGTCCATTTGAGCTTCTTATAATCATTGTACCCTTTAGTAGGTACACCTAAGATCTTTCCCAGTTCTTTATCATCAAAAGTCATTGTCACCCCGTTGACCACACTAGTGACCCTACCATCTTTGATCTCACAGTTTGCCATGAACTCCACAATCTCAGTTCTGGCCAGCCTTCCATCCATCTGAAGGACCATTTCTTTCTAACTTTGCAACTGTAACTTCTCCAGCAGCATTAACATCCCTTCCTCCTCCAAGTCCCTAAAGAGTCTACCTTTAAAGATGGTTCTCTTCCCAAACTTAACCATCTTTTCATTCTCAACATCAGATTCTTCTTCTTCTTCTCCACTCCATTCTTTTTCCTCAACAATTTTCACTTTTCTTGATTTCAATGCAGACCTGATTCTTTTAGCCAACGTAGATGGCTCAACAAACTTTGTTTTTGAAACAGACTTCTTTGTGGAAGTCTTGACTTTCTTAGCTTTTAGAGTCACAACCTCCACATATTCTGTCTCCTCTTCATCTCGAAGGACCACATCCATCTCATCAATTGCAACTGCCTCAACAGGCTCAACTACCTTTTCTTTCCCTTAGAAGCAGCTTTTCTCTTATTTTTTTCTAAGGCTTTTTCCAGTTTAGACTCACTCTGCTTCTTCTGACTCCTTGTAGCTCTTCCTCTTGTGGGAGGAGTCTCTACACGGATAGAAGAAGCAGCGTTTCTCTTCTTGTTTGCCGTAGCAGTGCCAGGGATTTTCACTGTCAGTCAACCTTTTCAGTAGGTCTTCAAGGGTTTCCTATTTAGATGGAACAGGTTTTTCAATATCTTTCCCTAATTGAACTAACCCCTCAGTAGCTTCTCCAGAACCACTTCCCCCTATTTCTCTCACACTCTCTTCTTCTCCAGTATATTCCTCACTCCAAACTACCATAACACCCGATTCTTTAGTTAAACCAACAGGAGTGGGTGAAGATTCAACCACTCCTTTTCCCATTCCCCTCACAGCACTTCGAGCAACCTCTCTCTCTTTTTCTTTTCTCTTTTTATTTTACCACCCACCTTTCTAGATGCAGTAGTTTCAACGCCTGCCATAGATCCTACTAGAACAAACCTAGTATCCAAATTCATGGCAACCTCATAAATAGTTTCATGAGTAACTTTAGGGCCATGCGTTACCTGCTCTGTCTCAAAAGAAACAGTTTCTTCCCCTTAGTTGCAAACTTGAATGACTCAAAAGATTTCTAGGGTTCTTCCCTACATGCTTTCACTTTTTCATTTATTTTCTTGATTTTCTCTCTACTAGCGACAACCTTGCGAGCCATCATTTTTACCCTTCCTTTTTTAGAGATGGGAGTAGTTTAAGTTTTATTAGATGGTGTGGGTGAGGTTTTCTTGGGTGGTGATAAGGGATTCCCAGAGGTGTTAGTCATTTCCGTGATTGGGCGTAATAAAAAAGAGTTTGAGTGTGTTTGGAAGATGAGAGATGATGGAGAGTATTTTGATGGCTTGAAAATTTTCAGTGAAGAAGACACTAAGCATAATCAATTTAAAGAAGAGTGTCTAATCGGGTAACGACAGACTTTCAAAAGTCTAATCAAGCTGAATTTCTGTTTGAAAAGACGTTGAAGAGTGTCCCTAGAATCTAGGCACTTAATGTGGTCTAGGACTCCTTTTGAGCGAAACTGGTTGATTTTGTAACAGATAAGTTCAAAAGGGGTTTAGGATTGAATGGGACTCTTCTCTTAATTATGATCCAAATATAATTATTTCAAACTATGTAGAGTGGAAAATACGTACCAAGTAATCCTGATGAACCAGGTTCTTCACTGAAAAATCTCTTGTGTAACTCTGAATTTTCCAAGAATATAGAGATAATATCATTAGAGATTAATGAGTCATATTAGCACATGGAACAAGAGTATACTTATGAAAGTATGAGACTGAGCAAAAATCTAATCTAATTATGTAAAAAAATTCACAATTTTCTAACCAATTTTTGAGTTAGAACTGGTTCCTTTTAGGTGATCTTAATCATCCATAATTATAACATGTTCCTTTCAAAGTGATCTCTACTTAGAGCTTTTGTGAAGATGCCAGCTATTTGCTTGTCAGTAGCACAAAATTCCACAACAATCAATACCTCCTCATAGTTGTCCCTCAGAAAGTGATGCCTAACATCTATGTGCTTAGTTCTCTTATGATGAACCGGGTTCTAAGCCCTTCTCATAGTTGTCCCTCAAAAAGTGATGCCCAACATCTATGTGCTTAGTTCTCTTATGATGAACCGGATTCTTGGTCATACTAATTGCACTAGTGTTAATCACAGAATATAGGGATACAACCTACATCAATTCATAAATCCATCAATTGTTGTTTGATCCACAATAATTGAGCACAACTTGAGGCAACAACAACATACTCAGCTTCAGCAGTAGATAAGGCCACAAAATTTTGGTTTTTGGTAGCCCAAGACACAAGACATGAGCCAAGAAAGTGTGCTATACCTGAGGTTCTCTTTCTATCCACAAGAAAACCTGCATAATCAGCATCAACATATCCCACTAAGTTGAAATTACTACCTTTTGGATACCATAGACAAACGTCAGTGGTTCCTTTCAAGTATCTCAAGACTCTCTTGACAGCAGTCATGTGAGACTCCTTTGGATTTGCCTAAAATCGAGCACAAAGGCATACACTGAAAATAATGCCAGGTCTGCTAGCAGTGAAATATAACAAAGAACTAATCATTCCCCTATATAACTTCTAATCATTAGATGGACCAGGTTCATCTCTATCCAATTTTGTGGCTGTTGCAATAGGAGTGTCACTTTCTTTGGAATCTTCCATTTTAAATCTTTTAAGTAACTCTTTTACATACTTTTGCTGATGGATTATAGTTCTATTGGAATTTTGTTTAATCTACAATCCTAGAATAAAATTAAGCTCACTCATCATACTCATTTCAAATTCAATCTCCATTAGTTAAATTCTTTACTTAGCTTGTCAGTAATTGCTCCAAAGATTATATCATCAACGTATATCTGAAGTACTAAGAGATCTTTAACTTTTTCCTTCAAGAATAAAGTTTTGTCAATTTTACCTCTCTTGTAGCCATGCTCAAGCAGGAACTTTGATAATCTTTCATACCATGCTCTTGGAACCTGCTTGAGCCTATAAAGTGCCTTGTACATGTGATCAGGACATTCCTACTTTCAAAGACCGGAGGTTGCTTAACAAACACTTCTTCCTTTAGATAGCCATTGAGGAAGGCACTCTTGACATCCATCTGATGGAGAGTGAATTCCATGTAAGCAGCAAAGGCTATAAGGAGTCTAATTGCTTCCAATCTTGAAACTGGAGCCAAAGTCTCATAATAGTCTATGCCCCCCTCTTGACTATATCCTTGAAACACCAATCTTTCCTTGTTCCTTCTTACAGTTCCATCTTCATCAAGTTTGTTTCTAAAGACCCATTTAGTGGCAATTACTGATCTGTCCTTGGGTCTTGGTACCAGATGCCAAACTTGACTTCTCTCAAATTGGTTGAGTTCATCTTCCATTGCATTCACCCAGTCCGCATCCTGCAAAGTCTCAGCAACATTTTTAGGTTCAATAAGAGATAGAAAAGCATCAAAAGCACAAACATTCTTCAAAGAAGATCTGGTTTTGATTCCATTGGTTGGATCAGAAATTACGTTCTCAATGAGATGAGAACTTTGGTACTTGTAAGGTTTCACAACCAGCTAGTTTCCGCTAGATGTTCCTTCAATGTTTTGTTGCGGAGGAACAGGTTCATGGACAGGTTCCCTCGAGGTTTGAGGATCCATTCCTCTTTGTTCAGTTCCCCTGTCAGGTTGCCCTGGGTCAAAGAACCTATTCCATCACCTATTCCTTCCTCTGGTGCAACTTCAGTCTGGGCGGTGGTTTCATTTAAATTTCTTACTAGCCCAATTGCTTCATCTTCATGTTCCTGCCTCTTAGAAAGAATGCTAGTTTCATCAAAAACCACATGTATACTTTCTTTTAAACACAAAGTTTTTTGTTATAGATCTTATAAGCTTTACTATATGAAGAATATCTCAAGAATACTACCTCATCACTTCTAGGATCAAACATACCTAGGGAGTCTTTACCATTATTATGTAGAAAACATTTGCATCCAAATGCTCTAAGATGAGAATTTTCTCAACAAGAGGTCCAGTCATGCACCTATTTATGATGTAACATGCAGAGTTCACAGCTTCTGGCCAGAAACTATGAGGCAATTTACTAGAAAGAATCATAGTCCTAGACATTTCTTCCAATGTCCTATTCTTTCTTTCAACTATTACATTTTGTTGTGGATTCCTAGGAGCAAAAAAATTATGATCTATGCCATGCTCATCACAAAATTCAGCAAATTTAGCATTTTCAAATTCAATACCATGATCATACCTAATTGATGCAAGTTGATTACCTAGTTGTTTTTTTAGTTTTTCTAACAAAAGAAGTGAACATGTCAAATGCTTCATCTTTAGATATTAGAAATAGTGTCCAAGTAAACCTAGAGTAATCATCAACAAGAGCCATAACATATCTTTTACCACCTCTGCTTAGAGTTCTCATTGGTCCACAAAGATCCATATGGACCAGTTCCATCGTTCTGGTGGTACTTGCCATTTTCTTGCTTTTGAAAGATGATCTTAAATGCTTCCCCCTTGAAAAAGCCTCACAACCTTTATCTTCCTTGAACTTAATGTTAGGCAGTCATATTACCAAGTCCTTGGCGACTAGTTTGTTGAGTTGACTTAGACTGGCATGTCTAAGTCTTTTGTGCCAAAGGAGGGGATCATTATCCAACACACTTAAGCATGTGAGTTCATTATCTGAGGGTGTGGACATAAAAATATATATATATATATATATATATATATATATATATATTGTTCACTCTTTTTCCCTGTAAAACTGTCTTGTCAGTGATAAGATTAATCACAAAGCATTTTGTAGAGGTGAATGCAACCATGGTACCTCTATCACATAGTTGTTATACACTTATTAGATGTATTTCAGTCTATCTATCAGGTAGAAATTCTTAATAGAGTGAGAATTAGTCTTACCTACCTTGCCAACCCCAATGATCTCACCTTTCTTGCCGTTTCTGAAGGAGACATTACCTCCTTTAAGGTCCTGAAGTGAAAGGACTTGCTTCCTGTCATATGCTTTGAGCACCCGCTATCTATGTACCATATTTGGCTGCTCTCCTTCACTTGAACCCGCAAAAGGAAACCAGGGGTTAGTCTTAGGAACCCAAACTAGTTTGGGTCCCTTTCTATAGGAAAAAGGATGAATCAAATTTTTTTATGCCCAACTTTACAGCCTATTTTTCCCTTAAACAAATTCTTTGTTCTTTTGACTTGCCTTTTCTTTTGGAGTGCATTCACTTTTATAGTGACCAGTTTTACCACAGTGTGTGCAAATTTTGTTCTCAAGAATTATGAGGTACTTGCTTTTGGGATCCCACTTAGGTGCAGGGGTCCCGAAGGCAAGTCCTCTCTTGTTGCTACTATGGTGTTCATGTAGCCATAAAAGTGCATCAGAGGACCGGTTCCATTTACATGTTCTGTCTAGCTCATGCTTGACCTTGCTTTGATCCTCCTTTAGATTCTTATCTGCTTATCTCTTTTGTACAACTCATCTTTTATTTTTCCTACATTTTCTTCTAAAGTGAGTTCTGTGCGATCCGCTATCTTTTTACCTGTTCCTAATTTCAATTTTAGATTTTTAGATCAAAGTTCTAGGACAGTTGTGTCAAGTTCATGAACCTGGTTCTTCAACACAGCAATTTCACTAGCCCTATGTTCCAGGTTTTTGCACTTAGCCATTAAAACTACACACTCTGTTGACAATTGTTCCTTTTCATTGTTACATCCTTAGATTCATCAATTAGTTCTAAGATCAACTAGATAACCTTTCCTTAGACAAAAAATTAATCTTGTCTTTGAGATGAGAAATACTTACCTCAGCTTCTTCATCAGGTTCTCCAATACCCATAAGTGCTCGTTCATCATCATCATCATCATCATATGAGCTTTCATCTGAGGTGTCTCCCCAAGCAGCGAACATAGCCTTTGTTGATCCTTTGCTGTTGCTTTCCCGGGTTGAACCTGTTCCTTCATGTTCCTTTGTTCCGCTATTTCCTTCTTCCACTCAATTTCCCAAAGAGAACAGTTCTTGACGTGGTGATCAGTCTTTCCACACTTGTAGCAGCCATCATTAGTTTGTTTTTTAGGAGCTTTTGATTTGCTGTAGCTATCACTTCTTGAAGAACCCTTTCCTCTCCTTAGATACTTCTTGAAATCTTTGGTGATCATCTCTATTTCATCATCTTCCAGATCAGAACCTTCAGTGATTCTGAGAGCCAAACTCCTTTCCTTCTTAGGTACATCAATCTTCATGGTCTGTCTCCTAAGTTCATAGGCAGTATGATTTTTGATCAATTCATCCAGTGGGAGAGTGGAAATATTCGTTGATTCCTGTATGGCAGTGATTTTGCTCTCCCATGTGATAGGTAAAACTCTAGTCAATATCTTTTCAACCCTTTCTTCTTCAGGAATAATTCTTCCAAGAGATTTTAGTTCATTTGTCAATGTAGTTAACATTGTGTACATCTCTTGAATGGTTTCCCCTTTCTTCATAGCGAAACTCTCATATTGAGAGTACAACAGAGTTCCTCTAGACCTCTTCACCTGAGGAGTTCCTTCATGAGTCACTTGCATTGTGTCCCATATTTTTTAGCAGTGGTACAGCGTTGGATACTGTTGTACTCATTTGGACCAAGTCCACAAACAAGCCATTTCTTGGCTTTAGCATTCTTCTCCCACTTTCTCAAGTCTTCAGCAGTGCAATCAGCTCTTGTCTTTGGCACATCTACTCCTTCAGCATTTTTCTTCAATGTAGCCAATGGACCATCAGTGACAATGTCCTATAGCTCGTAGTCCTCTCATATAATGTGATCTCTCATCCTATTTTTTCACCAAGAATAGTACTGACCATTAAAGAGTGGTGGCCTAGCAGTGGATTGCCCTTCCTAGTTTCTAGGTGGTGCACTCATGTTGATCTTCTCCTAAGGTGTAAGCCTCTTCAAGGATAACCTACTCTGATACCAATTGATGTTTTATACTTCAATTCCACAAAAGAGGGGGGAGGTTGATTTGTGTGGTGTCAAATTTTTGCGTGCACATATTATAGAAGGACCTGGTTCTTCTATATCTTCCTTAACCTACTATTGTAAAAATAATAAATGCGAAAAGTAAAGAACACATGTATTTTTACGTGGAAAACACACAGCTCAAAAGGTGAAAAATCCACGACCTACTACTCAGTAGGATTTTCCCTAACACTTCACTAAATCACTGAGCCAAAATAGTATTTACAAAAACTCTTTCTAAACCTAAGGATTACCTCTAATCCCATAGTAGCAACCAGCCTCTAACTGTTGCGACAACTTCAAGTTAACTCTAACTTGAATACTCAAAGTACCTAATACAATTGCTTCTAGATAAAGCTGAAAGGTACAATTTGAAAACCACCTACTACAATGAAACTAGAATGAAAGACGGAGACTTGGAACTGGTTCTTCTATCTGGTTTATGTAGCTTCAGGTTCGCACACTTGAATCACACAAGAATTGCTTGCAAAATGCCTTGCTATTTTGCTCTCAACACACGTTTAACTTCAGCTTTTGTGAGTTCCTGTAAAGTGAGAACATCCTGTAATTTATAGAGTTAGTAGGATAGGAAATAACTAGAGTTCCAACGCTATACTCTTCCTTGGTGGAAGAGTTCTAGTTAACCTCAACTTCTAACTCCTTCCTTATCTTGGATAGTGTTCTCTTTGAGTAAGGAGTCCTTCTCCTTATCAATTGTACAACCTTTTCGATCAGGAGATAACAGATATAACAAGTTAAGCTTATCTCCTTCACGTGCATCCCTTATGCTTGAATCTGCCCGTGTCTGTGTACATTGTGGATGGACCTGGTGCATGCTTGATTTCCTTTGTCAATCTTCAAAATAAATTTCACTTGGGCCAACACTTGTATAATCTGAGTTGAAGTACCTCCGAACAATTTCGTCCATTACTCATATCAATATTGGATTAAGGCGTGCTATATTTATCACAACTAAACCTTCCTTGATCACAAATACCAGCACAACCATATGATATAGATCAAGAATGAATATGTAGTATGGAAATTAAATGAAGTAGGAACTAAGCATATTTATTTTTTTTTATTCAAAGACACCTTCGGGTGGTGATTAGGCATGACCCCTATCATGTAATAACCAAAAGGGAAATACATGAGCAAGAGATAGAAAGTGCCTAACCTCTTCAAAAAATTCTAAGATAATGCACATAGCCATGATATACATTCAGCAACAACGGGATACTATTGGAGTCTTCACAAAAATAACAGACATATTCTTAATTTGAGTGCCCTTATGGATTACTAAAGAACTTGGTATTTTACTGTGTTCCTTAAGCGTAAAGTAAACAAGAAATAAAATGAACACAATAATTTTTATGTGGAAAATCACCCGGCTCAAGAGGTGCAAAAACCATAACCTACCACGTAGGATTTTCAACTCCAACTCCACTAGGACAATGAGACAAAATGTATCAATTACAAGATTGTAATTAAATACTCTCCAGTATTTCTACTACTCCTATTTTATTCACAAGTTACTCTAACTTGTAAAGCAAAATACTCACTCCAACTCATTAATTAATTATGACACTTGATTACAACTCAATTTCCTAAAATACATTTACTAGACTAACTCATGAAGAATACAAGGCTAGTACTCAACACAAGTAAACGACTTATGACTCTTTAGTTGATGTGTAAAATGATATTTTAGAAGTACAAAGTCGATCCTATTTAAAACACAACTCGAGATCTTCTAGTAGTCATATTCATAGTCAGCTTCCTATTTGATAGGACTCCTACTGTTCCAAGGATTCCACAAGCTTTGGGACTTTTGTCTCTGACTGAATTATCCGTATCTTCTTGAGCAACGACCCTTCTCACTTATATCAACCTTCTTACACCAAACTCGTACCTAGGTAAGTTTGAGATAAAGTTATTGTCTTGTACAGACGCACAAGTATCAATCATGAGGAGCTGATTCTTTCTCCTGATGGAGCTGGTTATTCAAAATAGTTAAGCACCTACGTAGAGGACCTGGTTCTTTGAACATTTAGTCATAGTTTGTTAATCATCAAAACTTAAATACTCAACAAATTCTCCCTTTCTGATGATGACAAACTTTGTACAAAGCAGACCCAGGTAATCACATCAAAGAACCACATAATCACAACAAGTGTTCACAACCCACAACCTTTCAACCTTATCTTCCCCCTTTTGGCATAATAAAAAATACACAATAAAATGTTAGACATTAAGCAAAGATAATGTAAGATTCAAGGCCAAACAGGCTACAACACAAGCTTAAGAAAAGGCATGTAGACTAGGCTGATGATCCAATATAGTACAAAGAAGTAAAGTAGAGCAATAAGAGACATTAAGTAGAGCCAAAAGAAAACCAGTTCCTTCTCTTCTTCATTAGAACAAATTAAAATACTGCAAACTACATAGACTAAGACAAAAGAAACAAAAGATAAGGCATCACTGGAATAGCAAAAGAACTAAGGACGATGGGAAGGAACATGTTCATGGGTGAGAAGTAGAGGGGGTCAAAGCTTTCACAAGGGTGGCAATCTATTGGGCATGAGCCTCCCTATCTCTTCTAAGCTCTTCCCTGAGTTGCTTTATTTTCTTTCTCAGCTCATTATTATCTTCATGAAGCTTGGAATTCTCTTCAACAGCCAACTCCAACCTCTTGCTGAGCTCTATTGCCCTATTGCTCCTTGGTAGAATAGCAGATCCTGGGGGTTCTCCAGCCTTGATCTCCTTATACCCATACTTCTTGAGCGTAACAACATCCAAAATGTCATTGTGATTTCCAAACATAAGATCAGGTAAGGTAATGTTTAGCATGTCAAACAACTCAACATGTAACCATATGGCATAGCATGCTTGGGTTTGGAAGTATCTGCAGCTCTTACCATGTGCTGAATCATCAGGCTAGGAAGATTGATAGGTCTACCAGTGTCAAGCAGCTCCATCACAGCCATGTCTACTAGAGTATCTTCGTAACTTCTCTCGGACCTATGAAGAACGCAGGACTTGACAAAATGAAACAATAATTTGTTGAAGGGAGCCATATCAGCCTTGTACACTTTCTGGGGAACATCTATTTCAAACATTTGGGAGAACTTCCTGATGACCACAATGTCAGTTTCAACATCATTATCTATGGCTGGCAACTTCTTCTTCAAGTAATACTCAATTCCCAAGGAAGAGATATTCAGAAGCGTCCCCAGCTCCTCAACATCAAACTCCATTTCAAAGCCCCTACCTTATTCTTGACTACTTTCCCATCAATTTTGAAATTTGCATAGTACTCCACCACAACAGGAACACATACCGGGGGAAAGCTTTGACAAACATGTGCTTCCACTCCTATAGCTCAAGTTTTTCAACCAGTTGAGCCATCCCCTTCTTATAAGTATTCGCAAGAATCTTCCAATTTAGCATTTTTCTATTCCTGAACTCTGTGAGTCGATCAACTGTAGCCGGCACATTCTTTCTTGTCTTACCCCTACTGGCCCTTGCAGAAGATGTAGCAGGTTTGGTGACTTTGGCACTCTTTCTCTTTTGTGTAGCATACTTAGCTGGAAAGGCAGAGTCAGACTCATCTTCTCCATCCACTGCAAAGTTCCACAATTGAGACCTTGTTCTTTGGCTTCTTTGAACTTGTAGACTCCTTAATGAGTTTTGTATCAACATCCTTTCTTTTACTCCTTGTGAGAGAAGTTCTGGAAGGAGGAGCCACTCCTTTCCTTGTTCAGACTATAGACTTTGTAGCTTTTATAAGGCTCTTCCTGGATTTCTTCCCTACCTTTGATAGTAGCACATCATCTTCACCGGTGCTAACTTCTTCATCTCCAGTGAAAGGAGTTAACAGAGACCCAGGTTCTTGAGCCCTTGTCTCTTCACCAGTTTTTTTTGAAGTGGCTATGACAGTGTTCCCAATTCTCATGGAACATTCAGATTCCTCACTCACATTCCCATCTTCTTCCTCACTCTCTTCATCACCTCCTTCACTCTTACTTACCTTTTCTTGATCATCACCCTTACATTCAAAATCCCTCTCATCTTCACTATGATCTTCTGTAGAATCATTAACCCGTTCACCCGTCTTATTCTCTGTATCACTCTCCTTCTCATCTCCAGATGCTCCCTCATTCTCACTTTTTTTTCTTTATTGGCTAAGTTTTGAGCATCATGCTCCTCATGACTGTTCACATCTTCTTCTTCTTTTTCATCCCCATCATCTTCCTCATCGTTAGTCCAACTAAAAGAAAGGCCATCAAAAGCCTCCTTTTGTACAGGTTGTTTACTTCCTTCCCCCTCAACCACAAGCTCCACAGCCGTAGTATCTACCTCCTTCCCCAAATCCTTGTCACCCTTTTCTACAGTGAATTTCTCCACTGGTGGCTTGTCACTCGTGGGTGGGAGAGTATATAGGGGTGCACCATTTATAGCAAACACAAAAACAAATAATTTGGAAGGAGATGTTGTACTTGATCAGTAGTGACTTGCACTTAATCTCCCTGAACCACAGATTCCTTGGCTACAGTGTCACCCTGTGTAGCAGCATCATGCACTTTCTTGATAGATTTTCTTGTAGTTTCTTTGACCTTTGTTGACTTAGAGGTATTTTTTGCAGGAAGCTCGGGTGCATGGGTGCTTGTTTTTAGAGGAGGGGATACAGTGGAGGCGGGAATAATAGGAACAACATGAATAGTAGGAACATATGATGATGATGATGTAGGTATAAAGGAGGATATCGAAAGAGAAGAAACATGTGTGGGTGTGGGTTCCCTTGATGGCTTGGCATTTGTTTTTGATTTAGGCTTCATGATTTTGGATTTTTCTTCATACTTGGTTGATGATTTGGCTTTAGAGGGTGTTTGACTGGCTTTGGGCATAGTGATCAGATGAGAGACTTCGAAGAAGAGAAAGAGAGAATTAGTTCTTGAAAATTTCTTTCGATTCTTGCTTAGGGTTTTAGAGAAACAGTAAGGTCTGAGAAGCTGATCATAAGAGCCTTTTAAAGGTGTTGCTCTTGATTTGACTGGAAGAGAGAAGGTGACCGAAGTTGAGTTCTAAAGGAACTCTTATAACGATTACTTTGACTTTTAGGATTTCAAGAGTAATTGATCTCTAGTTGCACTGGGATTCCCCCTTATTCTTTGACTAGAAGACGGTTGGAAGTGATGCCAATGGAATTAGAAGCCTGAGTATAGCAATAATTTTAGGATATAAAGTCCTAGTGACTTAAGACAATATGGCATATACTTGAGTTAAAGAACCAACTCCTTAGCAATTCCTTATTTGTTTTTGCAAAAAAGCTTCAACATTTCATATTAGTATCATGAAACACGGTTATCACCTAGATTTTCCAAGCAAGTGTGTTAGCTTAATACAAGCACAAAGATGAATTAAACACATTGTACTTAATTATCTACATCTTATTACGTCTTTTCTAGCCAATCAATGGGATTCAAATTAGTGGGCAGAGTTGATTATACCATGTTCTAATCTATTTCTTTCAAAGTAATTCCTACTCAGAGCTTTAGTAAAATTATCAGCAATTTGATCTTCAATTTTACAAAAATTAATTGAGATATTCACCTTTTCAACATCGTCTCTGAGAAAGTGATGTCTAATGTCAATGTTCTTGGTTATCTTGTGCTAACATGGATTTTTAGCAATGTTTATGGCACTGGTGTTATCACATTGGAACACAATCAACAAATATACCATAGTTCCTTAGCTGGTGTCTTATCCATAGCAACTGAGTACAGCAGGATGCTGCTGCCACATATTTAGCCTCAGCTGTATATAAGGCCACTGAGTTTTGCTTCTTGATTCCCCAAGACACCAGAAAAGAACCTAGAAAATGAGCTGTTCCTGAAGTGGTTTTCCTGTCAACATGAAAACCTGAATAATCAGCATCAGCACAACCAACTAAATCAAAGCTATACCCTCTGGTATGCCATAAACAGAGGTTAGGGGTCCCTTTTAGAGAACTTGGTATCCTTTTGACAACCTTCAGGTGAGATTCCTTGGTATTTGCTTGAAATCTTGCACATAATCCCAATATCAGGCCTGCTTGATGTGAGGTAGAATAGTGACCCAATCATTCCTCTATATAGTTTCTGTTCTACACTTTTTCCTTCTTCATCAAGGTCCAGCTTTGTTGCAGTTGCAATGGGTGTGTCAATGGACTTAAAGGAATCCATGTTGAACTTCTTCAGTAGTTCTTTGATATATTTCTGCTGATGTATCATGGTCCCAGTAGGTGTTTGCTTGATTTGCAGCCCTAGAAAGAAGTTCAATTCATCCATCATGCTCATTTCAAACTCATTTCCCATCATCTCAGCAAATTCCTTGCACATTGCTTCATTGGTAGCTCCAAAGATAATGTCATCCACATACACTTGCACAATCAGAATATTCTTCCCTCTGCCCCTTATAAATAGAGTGTTGTCAACCTTTCCTCTTACAAAGTTGTTGGCTAAGAGGAATTTTGAGATCCTTTCATACCAAGATCTTGGAGCCTATTTCATTCCATAATGCGCTTTATCCAGTTTGAACACATAGTCAGGAAATTCTTCACTTTCAAATCTAGAAGGTTGTTTGATAAACACTTCCTCCTTCAGGTAACCATTCAAAAAGGCACTCTTTACATCCATCTGGTATAAAGTGAACTCCATGTGGGCATCAAAGGCTATCAACATTCTTATAGCCTCCATTCTAGCTACAGGTGCAAATGTCTCATCATAGTCAATGCCTTCCTCTTGATTGTATCCCTGAACCACCAGTCTAGCCTTGTTCCTTGTAATATTTTCTTGTTCATCCTACTTGTTTCTAAACACCCATCTGGTACCTATGACAGTTCTGTTCTTGGGTTTCTGTACCAGGTGCCGGACCTTGCTTCTCTCAAACTAATTTAGCTCATCTTGCATGGTTATGATCCAGTATGGATCCCATAGAGCATCTTTGATGGTCTTAGGTTCAACCTGTGAGAGGAATACTATGAGTGCACATAGATTTCTTAGAGAAGACCTGGTTTTGTCACGCCCCAACCTCGGGGAGCGTGACCGGCACACGACCGAGTGAACCCGGTCGAGCAAGCCTATTCAGTCTATCCAACCCTACTCATCCGTGATCCGAAAAGGGAACATATCCCCATTTGTTAAACATGGGAGAGATCAGTTATATAAATATGTAAACATTGCTAGTTCATTTTGACTTAAACACCATATGCCATAATTAAGTTTCCAAAAGTACATACAGTTGACAATCTAGGGGAAGAGTTTTCAAAATACAATGTGATCTAGTAACCACCCCAACACCCATACATGACCCAGATAAATGTCTACGGAGCCTCTAAGGATACAAAATATCGACATGACAATGCCGGCAACAAGGCCCCGGCTATACCTCAAAATATGGAAATTTATACAAAAAAAGGACTACATAACCCCTAGGAGTAATGGGGGCTCACCAAGACTGCTATGAGGAGAGAAATAGAGCATCCCTATGTGCGATCAGTGCTATCTGTGATGGAACCACCTACATCCATTCAAAGATGTAGCGCCCCCGGCAAAAGGGACGTTAGTACTGTCGAAGAGTACTAGTATGTAAGGCAAACACAAATCTTATTAGAATGAATAGTGAAACAAATAGAAGGCAGTTACAAAAATCAACAAGTACTTCACAGAATTACAAGGAATCACCAAATAAGGATCACATAGTTCCGTTTTATTCTTTCCATCTCTTTTAGGTTAATAATCATTAGTGCCAAGTGCCACAACTCATAATGCCACCGTCTTTTTACACGGAGTCCGGTCTCGGCCCGACCGGCTAACCCATCCCAAGTGAGACATACCCAAATTCACAATGATAATAGAAATCCAATATAAGTGCCACCATGTGTACATCATGGCGTCCGATCTCGGCCCGATAGGCTACACCATCTCACTTGGGACATAACCGCTTTCAATTATTCATTTTCATTTACATTTCTTTCCATCTTCCATTACTTGACACAAACAGCCCCATTTATTAAGTAGTTCCGGCACTTGGGCACATTTTATAATTTACGTCTTCCCCTTTATTATTCGTACAGGCAACGTCATCATCCATGTACTAAGTTCTATCATATAAGGCATGCACACATAGGGAAAGAAAAAAGAAAGGCTTGAAGAACATAATCACATTTTTGAATAGCATGATTTCAGGGTAAACACATAGAACAATTACAGAACATAAATCTTTCAACCCAACACATTAAGGAAATCCATTTAGCATGATCAACTCGGAACTCACGCCAATTATTCGGACACCAAGAGTTCAATTCTAAGAAGAAGAGGGTTAGCCATACATACCTTATTTGAGTCTTCCACTAATTCCTACGACAAGTTCCGGAACCTTTAGCACCTTCGATCTATTTAACAATGTAGCACAATTGAACTCATTATTAGGAAATTGATCATAGCCCTAGCTCACTTGAGCATTATATCAAACACTATGTGTTTGTTGGGGTCCATGGCCCCTTTTTGGTAGAAGATTTCCCCAACCCATTCCCTATTCTTTCCTATCTTTATTTTAGCGTTCCCCCACATATCTTAGGATCACATGCATGCAAGATAACCACCATAATCCCCATGAATTACCTCACTAAAGGTCCATTTTAGCTACAATAGTGAATTGAGAGCTTGGGTGATAGAAGCTTACCTCTTGGAAGGGAGACCTAGGTGCCTTGTTTGCTATTCTTCAAGATGTTTAGGCTAGGATTTGATGAACAATTGATGAAGACCCCTTCCCCTCTCTTTGATCCTCCTCTCTTACTCTAATTATCAGAGAAAATATGCTGAGAATGGCCTAAGGCGGGTGTTTTAACGGAATGGGGGTCAGGTTTTAAATTAAGAAAATGGGTGCCCCGACACAGGTTTGCGGTCGCATATGCGACCGTATAATGGTTATGCGGTCCACAAAGTGATCGCAGAAAGAGCCTCAGGAAGTTAAGTTTTCTTACCGAGTGTGCGACCGGTATGCGGTCCGCATATCTGTTCTGCGGTCGCATAATGCACCGCAGAACTTTCCTTTGCAAAAATTCAAGGCAGATATGCAATCAATATGCGGCCCGCATAGCGATTATGCGATCACACAATTGGGCCGCATAACTGGCCTCAAACTTGGCCAACATTCTGTTTCACTCTGCGGCCATTATGCGGTCCGCAGAGCTGTTATGCGATCGCATAATGGGCCGTAGAAACGCGTTCTTTTGGGAAACATTTTCCTCTACTATTATAACGCAAGAATGCAACTCGGCACCATGAAATCCCGAGTTTTTGTTTAAGAATTTCACGGGTCCTTACATCCTCCCCCACTTAAGGTCATTCGTCCTCGAATGAGGGTCAAGGTTCACTTAGGTTCAGTTATACCATAAGCCATCAACCCCAAATTTGCCTAACTTTCATATGTTTTTGAAAATTTCGCCAGAGTTTCCCTTGTAATTAGGCCTATCCACCTGCCAAAGAGCCCCTGAAACACATCTTAACAACATGTGAAAGATTAAATAACATGACAAAACGCCAAAACAACTACCTTCTTCAACATTGACACATATCCTTTGAATGTTTCTATATGGCCCGACATACCTCGGACCCAATTTCCCCTTCTTTCCAAACCGCATGATCCCCTTCATGGGGGATACCTTCAAGAACACCCAATCGTCTTCCTTCAACTCCAAGTCTCTGCGACGAACATTCGAATAGGATTTCTGACGACTCTGAGCAGTTTTCAACCACTCTTTTATAATTTTAACCTTCTCCATAGCTTGATACACAAGGTCTGGTCCTATTAGCTCGGCTTCTCCAACCTCAAATCACCCAATCGGTGACCTACATCTCCTGCCATACAAGGCCTCAAATGGCGCTATCTGGATACTGGCATGGAAGCTGTTGTTGTAAGCAAATTCTATAAGCGGCAAATGATCATCCCAGCTACCCTTGAAGTCAAGCACACAAGCACGCAACATGTCCTCGAGCGTCTGAATAGTCCGCTCTGCTTGCCCGTCAGTTTGCGAGTGGAAAGTTGTGCTGAGATTTACCTGCGTACCCAAACCTTGCTGAAATTTCTTCCAAAAATTAGTTGTGAAGTGGGCCCCACGATCGGAAATGATGGAAACGGGCACCACGAAATCCCGAGTTTTTGGTTAAGAATTTCACGGGTCCTTACATGTTTGCACCCCTACATTTGGATAAGAGATTATATTCTCAAGACGATGTGAGCTTTGATACTTCCATAGTCTGATCTGTATATCTAGAAAAGATTCACACGAGGAGTGACCCAAATGAGCGGGTTCAATAGGGGTGGCTTCATTAGTCTGGTCAGCAGTTAGAGTAGTTCTTTCTTCTTCTTGTTCCTCATGATCACTATCAATTTCCTTGTAGTTTTCGGATCCATCTTCATCAGATTCCTTTGTATCTCCATCACCAGTGAATCATATGTCATAATTTTCATCCTACAGACATTTCTTAGCCAAATTGTTATATTCACCAAAAATAACATGAATATTTTCTTCCATACACAATTCTTTTATTAAAAACCTTATAGGCCTTACTATGTGGAGATTAACCAAAGAAAATTCCCTCATCACTTTTTTCATCAAAATTACCTAGGGATTCTTTCCCATTATTATGCCCAAAACATTTGCTCCCAAAGGCTCTCAGGTGAGTGATGCTGGGTTTTCTTCCTCGAAGTCACTCGTAGGGAGTTTCCTCAAGAATGGCTCTGACCATGCATCTATTTAGCAGGTAGCAAGCAGTATTGATTGCCTCAGCCCAGAAACTCTTTGGTAGTCCACTGGCAATCAACTTGGTCCTCCTTGTGTCTTTTAAGGATCTATTCTTTCTTTCTACAACTCCATTTTGTTGTGGATTTCTAGGTGTAGAGAAATTATGGTCAATGCCATGTGAGCCACTGAACTCAATGAATTTTGATTTTTAAAATTCAGTTCTATGGTCAATTCTTATACTTAAAGCACTGCACCCTAGCTTTGTTGAATCATTCTTACAAATACACAGAAAAGATCAAAGGTTTCATCTTTGGATCCTAAAAACAAAGTGCAGGTATATCTGGAGAAGTCATCAACAATCACAACACATACCACTTACCTCCTCTGCTCCTTATTCTCATTGGTCCACATAGGTCCATGTGAAGGAGTTCCGGAGGTTTAAAAGTACTTACAAACTTTTTAGATTTAAAGGATTACCTAACATGTTTCTTTCTAACACATGCATTACATACTTGGTCAGAGGTGAACTCAACTTTGGGTAGCCCAAGGACTAAGTCCTTTGCTGCCAACTTGTTGAGTTGAGAGAGACTGGCATGTCCCAGTCTTCTATGCCATAGCAGTGGATGATCTTCCACTACACAAGCATGTGAGCTCACTCTGGGGAAGTGACATAATCAATATCTTGAAGACATTGTTATGTCTCTAAACCTTTAACATAATTTCATCAATATCAGGCTTAGTGACAGTGCAACATTTTGAATTGAATTTTACCTCATTTCCTTTGTCGCACATTTGCGAGATGCTAAGAAGATTGTGTTTAAGACCTACCACATAATACATATCTTCTATAGCATGAGAGAGTGACTTGCCAACCTTAACAATACCCATTATCTGGTCCTTTTTCCCATTTCCAAATGACACACTCCCTCTATGGAAGGTTGTTAGTGAGAGAAAGTTTTTCTTTTCTCTAGTCATATGTCTTGAGTACCCACTGTCTAGATACTAGTCCTCATTGTTTCCTCTCACCTTAGCCTGCACCAAAATTCAGAAGGTTGTTTTGGGAACCCAGACAAGCTTGGGCCTGTTTTTGCTAGAAAAAGGATGAATCAGACCCCTTCTTGCTCAGAAGAGGAGAGGATTAGAAGCTATTTTCTTGTCAACCTTAATCCAATTAGTATGGAAAAGAGGATTAACCATTGGCTCCTTTTCCTTCTTCACATTTTTAGCAATACCAAAGGTATTTCTAAACTGAGCATGAATTAAGGCAGGATAGGTGTCTCTAAAGTGTCCTACTCTTCCACAATGAGTGCACATGTTATTATCAGAAATTCCTACATACTTTGAGTCAAACTTAGGGACAGGTTTTCTGTAGCCAATTCCAGATTTGTTAGAGCTGTAGTTTTCATTCAGCCAATTCAAGGCATCAGAAGATCTATGCCATTTTCTTAGTCTAGAGAGTTCATAATTATCCTTTTCTGGATTTTCATGCAGGACTTTATTTCTACATTCAGCATCACAAATATAATCATTAGCAAGTTTTAATTCCTTTACAAGCTTATCCTGCAGATCACTCATTTTTCTTTTGCCATGTATATCATGAGAGTTCTCATTGTTAGAAGTAAGCTCAAGAACCCGGTACTTTAAGTCTTTGACCTGTTTCTCTAAACTAGCTTTGTCGGATTCAAGCTCTTTGATATCAAGTTTGACACAAGAAAGGTTGCTTATTAGCTGATCATTTCCAGTACTCATTTTATCCATTTCATTCATTAAGGTCACAATTATGGCCATCAATTGTTTTTTGGACATAGCATGAATATTTTCTTTCAAGTCAGATATACTTACCTGGTTTGCTTCATCTTCAGTTTCTGAATCACTCATGGCTATCATTCTTATCACTTCTTCCTCTGTTTTGGATTCTTCTATCGCCATCAAAGCCACTTAGATGCTTTCATTTCGAAAGTCAATTTCCAAGGTCCTCCATATATCATGAGCAGAGGTGCAAGAGGACACTCTAAGGAGAGTGTTTCTAGACAGGCTTTTGTAGAGCAAGTCCTTTGCTTTCGCATTTTTTTGAACTAGCTGATGATCTTCCTCATCGTATTCCTCTTCCCTTTTGTTGCACTTGTAACCTTCAATATCCAATTTAGTTGGGAGAATTGGTCCATGACTGAAAATTACCCATAGGTCAAAGTCAGTAGCCTGAAGAAATATTTCCATACGCAGCTTCCATTCATCATAGTGGTGTTCATCAAACAAGAGAGGTCTTCCAATGTGCATTCCAAGCTGCACTGGGTTCTGTCTTCACAACTTGGTGTTTATCAATCATAACATAGAGACTTATAGATTCATCCCCTTTTTCTTCCTTTTGATCACTTCCACTGTCGTCATAAGCTTCCAGGAATGCCTACTTCATTTTTTCAGTAAATCCTTTGCTTAGGATTTTTCATTTGTTGGAACCCTTTTCTCTCATCTTCTCCCATTTCTCTTTTTCAGCTCATTCTTTCCTCCGCTCAAATTCCCACATTGGGATGCCTTGATCATGTGATCTAGCTTGCCACACTTGTAGCACCCGTCATAGTTAACTTTATCGATCTACTTAGGCTTGCTACTGATCTCTCTCTTGGATGCATTTTTGGAATTCTTCATGAACCTCTTGAACATGGAAAACATTGCTAGATCAGGATCATCATAGTCAGATTCATCATCCTCAGACGCTTTAAGATCCGAGGCCTTATCCTTCTTTGGTTCTTCCTTGCACAGTTCTATCTTTCTCATTTCATGAGTTTTTAAGTTTCCAACCAACTCATCAAGTGAGATTTTGTCCAATTTCTTGGCTTCCTAGATTGTAGTGACTTTTGATTCCCATGAGGCTGGAAGGATTCTTAGAACTTTGCTAACCAACTCTTCTAAGGTAAACATTTTTCCATGTGATTTCAGTTTATTGGTTATTATAGTGAACCTAGTCATCATATCTTGGATGGGATCAGACTCCTTCGTGGAGAAAAGCTCATAGTTCCTCATAAGTAGCTCAATCTATGATCTCTTCACCTAGTTTGTTCCTTCATGAGCAGTCTGGAGTGCATCTCGTATCTGCTTTGCACTAGAGCACACAAAATTTTTGTTGTACTCATCAGGACCAAGTCCACATATAAGGATTTTCTTAGCCTTTGCATTCTTCACCATCATTCTGAAATCTGCTGCCACAAATTCGAGCGGTCCTTATGAACTATTTCATTTTGTGAATTTTGTTTAGTAGGAATTAAAGGACCTTGATTCACTATGGTCCATAGTTCATAGTCTCCGGCTGTCAGGAAGTCTTCCATTCTCGCTTTCCACCAACTGTAATTTTTTTCATTGAACAGGAGTGGTCTGAAGGTTGATTGTCCATTAATTTCGGGTGGAGCACTCATCTTGCTTCAATGATCACCTTAGGTGTTAGCCATGTAAATGATAGAACCCGCTCTGATAAAAATTGTTAATTTGAGTGCCTGTATGGATTACCAAAGAAATTGGTTCTTCACTACTCCTTAAGCGTAAAGTAAACAAGCAATAAAATGAACACAATGAGTTTTACGTGGAAAATCACTTGGCTCAAGAGGCGCAAAAACCATGACCTACCGCGTAGGATTTTCAACTCAAACTCCACTAGAACAATGAGCCAAAATGTATCAATTACATGACTGTAATTAAGTACTCTCGAGTACTCCTACTACTCCTATTTGATTCACAAGCTACTCTAACTTGTAAAGCAAAATACTAACTCTAACTCACTAATTGCTTATGACACTTGATTACAACTCAATTTCCTAAAATATTCACTTGACTGACTCGGGAAGAATACAAGGCAAGTACTCAACACAAGTAAACGACATACGACTCTTTGGTTGATGTGTAAGAGGATAGTTTAGAAGTCAAAGTCGATTCTATTTAAAATACAACTTGAGATATTCCAGAGTCCTATTCATAGTCAACTTCCTCTTTGATAAGACTCCTAATGTTCCAAGGATTCCACAACCTTTGGGACTTTTGTCTCTAACTGAATTATCATTATCATCTTGAGCAATGACCCTTATTACTTATAGTAGCCTTCTTCCATCAAACTCGAACCTGGGTAACTTTGAGATAAACTAACTTTCTTGTACAGACGTACAAATATCAATCATGAGGAGTTGTTTCTTTCTTTCGAGGTGCTGGTTCGTTAGAACAGTTAATCAACTACATTTATGACCTAGTTGTTTGAACATTTAGTCATACTTTGTTAATCATTAAAACTTCAATACTCAACACATATGACTACTGTTTTGTTGAGAGTGTAACTCTCAAGATCATCCTTAATTAGTCCAAGATTATAGACAAAGCTATTGTCACCCCCCAAACACCAATGGGAAAGACATGCACTCGAAACCTCTATAGGGCCGAGAGAACAAGTCATTGACTCATGCTTAGCATGTACATACCATGAGTGGAACATATAAATACCAAGTAAGGTAGAAACAAATTATATTAATGACCCATAGGATAAGCCCAAAACTAGTACATGCATTACTAGCCGGTGAGGCTATGTCCATTAAGGGTCAAATTGAAATTGTGCCATACCTTAAAGTAGGTCTACAAAGAATCTACTGTACATATGAACAATACTTAGGTCGGGACAGGGACCTGCCTTATCCTTTATCCTTATACAATACCAAAACATATATACATGACCCGGTAAGGCCCCGAAAATTATGGAGCTTACCCAAAATAGCCAAGTATGCCCTGTGCTTTGCTCCAGTGGAGGTCTACTAGCTGGAGTACCTATGCCTGCATCATCAAATGCAGCGTGCCGGGTGAGGACGTCAGTACGAAAGAATGTACTGAGTAGGTAAGGCACAAAGTTACATAAGATGAAGGAACTCATAGAAGCACTAATGTACTTCGAAAAAGATGTCACGACCCAAAATCCCAGCCAGTCGTAATGGCACCTAACACACTTGCTAGGAAGGCCGACAACCACATAGATATAATGAGGAATGGTATATCTCTATGCCTACATGTCAATATGCATGTCAAATGTATGGTATCACAATTATATTCCCAAGTACTCACACTCTTAGAGTACTCAATCTGTCTATATCAATGCCCACTCATCACACACACAATCACTCAGCACTGTACGAGTGCCTGACATCAATTCCCCTTACCAAAGCATGTGTAGATATCACTATGCCTGCGCTCACTACTGGTGTATTAGACTCTGGAGGGGGGATCCTGCCTAAGCGCTTGTATAAAGCCTATTAAGCCTGCTGTATCATGCAGCCCGATCCAGAACAATAAATAAGCCAATAAGTCATGCTACGGTGTGCGGCCCGATCCACAATAACACTCACAACCCGGTTCTCAGGCCCACCTCAATCATCAATCTCTCAAGTCTCACGGGCTCAAAATCTCGTACTACTCAGCCCAAACAATAATAACATGTGACATAACAGTAAATGATAACATATACTAAGATATGACATGCAAATAAAGGATCATGACTGAGTACATAGTTGCAATTAAAGCAGATATTTCAAAACAACAGAAATAACCTCACTAGGTCTCAACATAATAGACACATAGCGTAAACATGATTTCTAACAAGAATCACAATTCAATTACTCTAACAAGTAAGGATTTCACAGATAGAATATGTCTTGACAACAACACAGTACAAAAGAATTAACCGGATCATGATTACCATGGTACATGCCCACACGCCCGTCACCTAGCAAGTGTGTCACCCCAACACAACACAAATAACACATTTTCTAGGGATAGATACTCTCAATTCCAAGTTTAGAAGTGTTACTTACCTCAAAGTGTACAACTCAATGCTCCAACAAACCCTTTCCACACGAATCGGCCTCCGAGAGACTCGAATCTAGCCAAGCAACATAATTCCATCAATAATCTAGAAAAAAATTTCAAAAGATAAAGCTAAGGTCTTTAATAAAAATCGGAAAGTCAACCCAAAAAGTCAACCCCGGGCCCGCCTTAAGAACTCGAAAAATTTCACAAAATCTGAACATCCATTCAATTACGAGTCCAACCATATAAAAATCATCCAATTCAAACCAAAAATCGACCCTCAAATCCCTACTTTTACCTCAAGCACTCATAATCTAGGTGTAAAAAATAATGAGTATTCAATATTTATGGACAAAAGTGATTAAAAGTCACTTACTTATTCAATTATATTGAAATCCCTCCCATAAATCGTCCCTAGCCGAGCTCCAAAAGTCCAAAATGAGAAAAATGCCAAACCCTCCGACATTTATGTCTTGTGCAGCAAAACCGCCCTTGCCGTCCAATTCTCCGCTTCTCCGGAACCACTTATACGGTCAAGATTGCGCTTCTAAGCTTCCCACTTAAACTCCGCCACACCGCATATGCGGTCCAACGCCCGCACCTGCGGGACCACATATGCGGGACTTCTTCGCATCTGCAGCTCCAGGACACCCAATCGACTTACGCTTCTGCAGAAACCCAAGCCCAGCTCCACCTCCGCACCTGCGGTCATAAGCATGCACCTGCGGCCTCGCATGTGCGATAAATTCTTGCACTTGCGCATCAACCTTTCTCTAGCCAAACCCGCATTTGCACTTACATGGCCACTTCTGCGGCTCCGCACCTGTGGCCAGAACCTCGCAGGTGCGGTTACACCCGAATTATAGTCAACAGAAATTCCTTAAGTCCAAACAATCCTTTTTCAATCTGAATCACACCCGAGGCCCCCGTGACACCATCCAAACATACCAACACACGATACGAACATAGTCAAAGCCTCAAATTACATAAAATAAAATCAAAATCACGAATCGCACCCTAATTGATGCCTAATGAAACTAATGAATTTCCAATTTCTAAAACCACTACCGAAACCTATCAAACCAACTTCGGTTGACCACAAATTTTGCACATAAGCCATAAATGACACAACAGACGTACTCCAAGTCCCAGAACCAAAATCCGAGCCCGATATCAACAAAGTCAACTCTTGGTCAAACCTATCAACCTTCCAAACCCTTAACTTTCTAACTTTCGCCAATTCAAGCAAAAATGACCTAAGGACCTCCAAATCAATATCCGGACATACTCCTAAGTCCAAAATCACAATACAAAGCTATCGGAACCATCAAAACATCATCCTGAAATCGTCTACACAAAAGTTAAACTCTGGTCAACTCTTTCAACTTAAGCTTCTAACCTTGAGACTAAGTGTCCTAATTCACTCCGATACATCCCCGGAACCAAACCAACCACCCCGGCAAGTCAAATAACCCCAAATGAACATAGAAGAAGTGATAGGTGGGGGAATGGGGCTACAATACTCAAAATGACCGTCTGGGTCGTTACACTTTACCTATACCTTAGACACTCAATACTACATCTGTAAACATGTGCATATATCTCATTAACGATACGAAATTAGCCTTGAAGGCATATGTTGATACCCAATTTTTCCATCATATTTTTAAATTGTATATATATATTTTAAAAATAGTATATTTGCATTATCATTTAGTTTATAAACCTATACAAGCATTTTACATAATTTTTCATAATTTTTAGAGCTTTTAATATTGATTTTCCTGCATTTAATTGTTTGAATAATTACTCCTTCAAATTATTTTATGATGAGTTAGTTATCTAAAATCATTATTTGCACCTATAATACATGTTCCAAATATTTTTTATAATTACATTTGCATTTTTTGAGCTATTTATCTAATTTTACAATTATAGCCTATATTCATATACAAATGCTCCGTATTTATACTATTTGTGCCAAAAATAGCATTTTTATATTTTAATAATGCTAAATCATTATTTTTAATATTTAAGTGCATAAAAAATATTTTCTACTCATTTACTAACTATTTTTAATTATTTTGCTAAATTATATGTGTTTAAAAGGCAGGCCCAATTTTGAGTAATTTTTTTGACCAAATTGGCCCAACACCTTAGCCCTGAACCCCATCCCAAAGCCAAACGACCCTTTACAAACCCGGTCGGTACCTGTTTTAAATAACCCACCCCACTTCCCCGTTGATCCTTGCCGTTGATCTCAAGTGATCAACGACCCTTAATAAATCCACCCATCTTCTTGTATCTCCATAACCCAAGCCCTAACCCGTTCCTCCTAAGACGCCGCCCCTAAATCCTCTCTTCTCATCTCCTCTCAAACCCCAGCAA
Source organism: Nicotiana attenuata (assembly GCF_001879085.1). Lineage (NCBI taxonomy): Eukaryota > Viridiplantae > Streptophyta > Magnoliopsida > Solanales > Solanaceae > Nicotiana > Nicotiana attenuata. Next base: position 516,925 of record NW_017670493.1, read on the forward strand.
CCGTCCCTCTTATTATATCCAAAATCCGAGCTCAACGTGGAATCACTCTATGATTCCCTTTCCATTTATGCCCTGTCTCGTCGTTTCTTGCCCGATATTGGTACTATATAAGTACTTGCTCTATTTTGGCAAGTGTAAATCTCTGAATCTGGGATATTAGGTTCACCCTTAAAAATTTGGATGATATCTCCATATGCATCATTGCAAGACTATATGGGTCCGATTAGCCAAGATTTACGGCGAATTCCCAATTTCTGTCAACTAGGGTTTACCTAATTTTTTCCTAGTCTGGCTTTTAATGATTTTGCATGATATTATTTCCTTATTTATGTTGATTTTACAGTATTTCCTTGTTTGTTTGATAGATTTCTACTAATATATAAACCCCTCCCCATTCCCCTTTTGGACAGACTTTAATCGCTAGATTTTCACAAAATATTTCGAAGCTATTGTTCTGTTATTCCTTCATTCTCTTGTTATGTGCTTTATTTCTTGGCCGGCTGGAAGCCAAGGCCACTAGGATCCTATTATTCAACCTTTTCTTGGTGCGAGCATTGCGCGTGGCTCCTTTGAAGCTCTTGGAACTTTGACGCATTAAGATTCTGGGTTCTTGTGGAATTTTTTTGTTCTTTCTTATTGTCCGTTTAACTGGTAAGACACTTGACTTTGCAATTTCATTCTTACGTGCCTTCGATTTGCGTATATTCTCACTTCAAAAGTGCATAACTTAATGTGTTTTTGGGCTACCTTTTCTGTGCAACTCTGTTAACTTTATACTCATTTAAGTCTCTTTAGCATTTAATTTCACTTAATGTTGCTAGTTCTGAGACATGATTATGCCTAATTTGAATAATTTGGACTCTAAGTCCGTTTAGCCAATGCCTTCTGGGCTACTTCTGTGTGTGACCTTACCAGTTTCTTACTTGTTTGAACTTCTTTAGTATTTAATTTTACCTGAAATCTATCAATTCTACTATTTGAATGCGCTTCATTCGAATAAATTTGACCTTCTTTAGTTAATTAGTCTATTGGTCAATACCTAAATGCCTATGTTTGGTGTTTGACATGGTTTACTTTTCCAAATGCTGCTATTATTCTTATTGTAATGTGTTGCTAGAAAACTTTCCTATAGGAACAAATGTCAATGAACTATCTTTCAATTCGTTTCAGCATATTCACTAGCAATCATGCCTATATGGTTCTGGTCACTTCATTTGATATTGTCTTGCACTGTTCACTAGAAATCATGCCTATAGGACTAAGTATAACAATAAAAAAGTCCGAAGTCTTAATTGTTAGAGATCCTGTCTATAGGATACTATCATCCGCCTTACCTTGAACGTCCCCAATGTCAACCAACAAAATGCCCAAAACCCAGCACCTCCCCAGAACACCATCAAAATCCTCCCGCACCTCAACAATATGCCACACCTCCTCAAAATCCTAATCCTCCACCAGTACCTGCCCCTCCACGAGATCATCACCATCCGACCCAGTATCCACAAACCACCACCTACCACACTCCTCAAAATGCACCACAACCTACCCCTGATCCCCAAAACTCAACCAACGACCATCACTATCCCCAAATTCCTGGAGTCCATCAAAGCCACCCTATATACGTGGAAACCTTACCCCACACTCCACAATCGACCCCTTACACAACGGAGTCCACCGAAAAGAACCTACTCATCAACAACACAGCAGAGGAACTCGAGAAACTTACTAGTTGAGTCCAAAGTGTTGAAGGCAATAAATGCGTCGAAAGTTTAAATTATGAGGATTTGTGTATTCAGCCGGACATAGAACTACCAGAGGGTTACGAACCTCCTAAGTTCGAAATGTTCGACGGGACATGTGATCCGAAGGTACAGTTGAGAACATATTGTGACAAGCTTGTAGGGGTTGGTAAAGATGAAAGAATCTGCATGAAGCTGTTCATGAGGAGCCTCCCTGGAGATGCCCTTTCCTTGTACGTCAGTCAAAACCCGTAGAAATGTCTTAACTGGGTAAGCATGGCATCAAAATTTATGGATTGGTTCAGGTTCAATATGGAAAATGCGCCAAACGTCTTCTACATTCAAAATCATAAGAAGAAGCTGACAGAAACTTTATGCGAGTATGCTACTCGGTGGAGGTCTGAAGCTGCGAAAGTAAGGCCAACACTAGAGGAAGAACAGATGAATAAGTTCTTTGTCCGAGCTCAGGATCCGCAGTACTATGAGAGACTGATGGTTATTGAGAACCATAAATTTTCTGACATCATCAAGTTAGGAGAAAGAATAGAAGAGGGGATTAAGAGCAAAATGATAACAAATTTTGAGGCACTCCAGGCTACAAACAAAGCTTTGCAGTCAGGCGGTATTTCTAAAAAGAAGGAAGTAGGGGCAGTGATGGTGGCCCTAGGTCCAAAGTCTCCTTTCACATACCAAACACCCACACCCACATATCAGCCTTTGCCTCCCAGATACCAACAACCTACTGCTGTTTATCATACTTATAACACCTAGCCAGCATACTAGCACTCCCCACCAGCCTGCCAAAATTACCAAAAACCCAGACCAAATTCCGACCGCAGACCGCCCAAACAATACACCCCGATTGCTGAACCCATCGACCAATAGTATGAAAGACTGAAGGCTGTCAGTTATGTCACTCCCATTCCTATCGTTGCCATGGAAAACTCTTCTCAGTGGTTCAATCCAAACAAGACATGTTCCTACCTCTCGGGCATGAAGGGTCATACTATCGATGAATGTTCCACTTTGAAGGATAAGATCCAGACGTTGATTGACACCAAGGCTATACAAGCAAAAGAGGCTACACCTAATGTCCGCAACAATCCTCTCCCGAATCACAGGGGCGAGGGGGTAAGTGTGATAGAAACCCATGAAGAATGGGATCCGGAAGGGTCAATTGGACGCATTCGTGAAGGGGTTGAACCTAAAATACCTCCACTCACTCTCACACCTATTGTGGTGTAGATTCAGTCACCGATTGAGGTTGAAGTAGCCGCACCGACTCCGTTTGAAGTTGAAGTAACAACACCCTCAGCCACGCCAACTCCGTTTGAGGTGGAAATGACTACACCTTTCACAGTGATGGTAGCACCTACACCGTCCTTTAAGTCCAATGCAATACCTTGGGACAATGCTCCGGAAGCAAGAAGGAAATGAAAGGAGAAATGGAGGAAACAAGTGCAACACAAGGCATGACCAGAACTGGTACGGTTTACACACCCGAGCATTTAGGAGGAACAAGAAAAGAAGACGCTTCCAAGCCGCCTATCATTGAAACTGGCCCGAATGATCTTTGGAGAAAGGTGCAAGCAAGAGTGTATTCTGTGGTTGATCATCTGACCATAACCCCTGCTCAGATATCCATTCTATCACTACTGCAGAACTCTGAAGCGTATAGGAATGCATTGATGAAAGTGTTGAACGAAGCTTATGTACCCAACAACATTACTAGTGGGGAGGTGGCCAATATGGTAGGGCAAGTATTGGAGAACCACAAGATCACTTTTCACAAAGACGAACTGCCACCGGAAGGACTGAGTCACAATAAGGCACTACATATCACAGTGCAGTTTGAGGACAAATTCATCGCCAGGGTCTTGATATATGGGGGTTTGAGTCTCAACATATGTCTGTTGACCACTTTGAAGAGGTTGGGTAAAGGTTTGCATGAGATACGAGCAGTAACTATGAACGTGAAAGCATTCGATAGGTCCCAAAGGGCTACGATTGGGGAGACCAACCTTTGTTTGCAGATGGGCCCGACTTGGTTTGACGTTGAATTTCAAGTATTGGACATATCCGCCACATACAATTTGTTGTTGGGACGACCTTGGATATATGCTATTGGGGCCGTAGCTTCAACTCTACACTAGACCGTGAAGTTTGAATGGAATGATCAGGAAGTAATCATCCACGGGAGGGGAAGTAATCCCATTTACACCAATCAAATTGTTCTGGTTGTCGAGAATAGAAGGAATTTGGGTGGAGAAATGCACCATCGCATCGAAGGCATCAATGCAATTGAGAAAGACAAATGGTGGAGCAACAACATAGAAAGCATATTGGGCTTGTAATATTTATAATGAACAACTGGGTGTTAGTGAAAAATGGAGAATGGGTAGATTCTTAATGTTTTCATGAAGAAGGGTAGATAATATGCCTATAGGACTCATTAATTCACTTGCTATATGTGTCGTTCGATCTGTATGTGCACTATAGAAATCTTGTCATTAGGGGAAGCACACACGTATACACTGCTTGTTAGCAAACATGAATTCAAGTGCTGCAATTATTCTTATTTCTATGTGTTGCTTGAACACATGCCTATAGGAACAAATGTCAATGAACTATCTTTCAATTCGCCTCAGCATATTCACTGGCAATCATGCCTATAGGATTCTGATCACTCCATTTGATATTGTCTTGCACTGCTCACTAGAAATCATGCTTATAGGACTAAGTATAACAATAAAATAAGTCCCAAGTCTTAATTGTTAGAGATCCTATCTAAAGGATACTATCATCCGCCTTAGTAATTGTTTATACTGCACCGCCCAACTTTGTTTATTATTTCACTTAGGTCACTGTCAGAAAGTATGAGTAATTCTGAGTTTCTCCTAATAGATTTCACTATCACCTGGAGCGTAAATCACTTAACCGCAGGGTCTGTAGGATAAAATACCGGAAATCTGCAATCAGCATGCAAATCGTATAATCATTTAGAGATAAACAACGCCCGGCCTTTGAAAATGCTTGTACACTTTGATGCTTTGTCACCTAGCAATCATATCTATAGGGTTTAAGGTTCTTAATTCTAAAACCTCTTAACTTAAATGCTTGTCTTGCATGCATTTGTTGCCTAAGTGTGGAGGCAAACTTTAGCCTTAACTACCTATATGTGAAGTCCAATGTGTTTTTGTATGTCGCCTAGTTTTGACATTTTTTGAGCAGCCTAAGTTAAATCTAGAACCACCAAAATTAGAGGTCCAATGCCTCCTGGATCATACACATGGGACGGGTAGTGCACCCATAAGGTACGATTTATAATTGAACTAGTGCGCTTCAGGTAACAACTTGAAGAGAGTAATCAGGTAGCAAGAGATGATAGTCTGTGCCCGCTGAATAATATGAGTTACACCCTATTCAGAGGGATGTACGAAATATTATTTATGCTGCACGGGGTGATCCGTTAGGCTAAAAAACTTAGGACCCCCATCCTATTTCTATTTATATGTGAGTCAAGTGTTTGTATTTATTTGAAGTCTTTTAATAATGAATTTTTCCAAACCCCTTGCTTTCTTTGTCTTTGTTTGTCTGACTAACTCATATAATTCGAGTTCGGCCAGGACACACAGTTGTGGACCTCGTAGAGTGCCTAACACCTTCTTTTATAGGTAATTTGAGCCCTTACACGATCTTTGGTGACATAAACTGGTTAAACCAGAGTTATTTGTAAATAGGTGCCCTAACGCTCCTCGAACCCGCTAGGTGGCGACTCTCTCTTTTAGTACCTTCAATTAAAAGAGTTGTCACGTGTCGAAACCCGATTTGGCGAGAAAAAGGGGCGCGACAGCATACAATATAAATGGCCAAGTAAATGTCACGACCCAAGTTCACCCTCCGTGAACTGTCGTGACGGCACCTAGTCTCTACGACTAGGTAAGCCTAACAATTTGCGAAAAAAGAAATAACAAAAATAAACTATCCAAACTGCAGAAATAATACAAATCAAACTCATGTAATAAACTACATTTCCCAAAACCAGGAATCTCATGAATCACAAGCTAGGAATAACTACAGTGTTCTAACTCCAGAGTGTCTAAACAAAAGTAAATACAGAAGGCCTAATACTATGAGCAAGAATGGAAAGGGACTCCTCGGTCTGCGGACGCGGCAGACATACCTCGAAGTCTCTGATGGATCACTCCGCCTCAAGGATGGTAGGGCTGAGTTGAAGAACTTGGATATGCACATGAAAAACATGCGCATGAAGGGCATGAGTACACCACAGCGGTACTCAGTAAGAGTCAAGCTTAAACTCGGTCGGGTAGTGACGAGGAAGGTCAGGGCCCTACTAAGGTTAAAGAAAATACAAGATATAATAACAAGGGTAGAATAAGACAGTATACTTAAGTGCAACAGTAAAAAGGTAACACAGGATAGAAGAACAATGGCAACTTTAACAGAAACAAAGTAATCACAGAAAAATAAATACAGCTCAACGCAGAGGTAACAACCGGGGGATCTCCCAAGATACCGTCCTGTAGTCCCCAAATATAAATATCCAGTGGATCTCCCGGGTGCAGTCCCGTAGTCTAGCTCATAAATGCACGGGGATCTACCGGAATACCACATCCGTAGTCCCAAATATAAATACTCAATACTGGGAGAATCTACCGGGTGCAATCATGTAGTTCCAATGTAAAAGTGCAGGGGGATCTCCCGGAATATAAATCCGTAGTCCCAAAGTAAACATACAGGGGGATCTCCCGGGATACCGTCCCATTGTCCCAAAGTAAATACACAGCAACAACAAGAAGAATACTCAATTCAATCAAATTCCACCACAAGGTAAAGCATGTATTTCTAACCTAGCATGCTGCACATAATTCAAATAGGGCAGTAGAACAAATAAGCAAGTAAATCAATTAGGCATGCTTCCCTAAGCTAACAACAGGCTTAAATTGCAAGTAGTGTAAACAGGAAAGGAAAACACAATTTTAAATACTTAATGAAAACCGGATTTTTCAACAATTAGCATAAGTACGCACTCGTCACCTTACGTACAAGGCATTTCAAACACCAATAATACCAAATCCTAAGGGGATTTTCCCCCACACAAGGTTAGACAAGCCACTTACCTCGAACTGGCTCCAAATCAACCCGAAACCACGTTCTTGCCACGAGTATCCGACTCCAAATGGCCCAAATCTATTCAATTCAATTGCATAATGTAAATAACACTTCAAGTAACTGATTCTACAAATAAATTCTAAGCTAATACGCGAAATTAGGTAAAAAGACCAAAACACCCCTCGGGCCCACGTCTCGAATCGGGTAAAACTTACATTTTCGGAATCCTCATACTCTCACGGGTCTATACATATTAAGAACACTGAAATCGGAGTTCAATTGACCCCTCAAATACCAATTTTAAGGTCTCTTAATCTCAAGCCCTAATTACCCATTTTTCCCAAATTTTCCACCACTTATTAGGTCTTTAATCACATATAAACGAGTTATGAAGTCAAAAATGTTACCTCCAAGTGATTCCCCTTTAGTTTCCTCAAAAATCACCCTCAAAAGCTTCAATCCCGTTCAAAAATGGTGGAAAAATGAAGAAGGGCCGCGGATGGACTATTTAAATACTGCCTAGATCTTCTTCGCGAACGCGGAAGGACCCTCGAGTTCGCGAAGAGCAACTTCGCTTGGGTCTAGATTCCTTCATCGTGAACACGATGACAAGGTCGCGAACGCGGTGAAAAACTTCCTCCTCCTGCGCGAATGCGGGAGAGACTTCGCGAACGCGAAGCATTAATTCCTCACCAGCCCCGGCTCCTCTTCGCGAACGCGAGACCCCACTCGCGAACGCGAAGTAGGAAACCAGATCTGACTGCTGCAACATTTTTCTGCAATTTCTAAGTTCCAAAAATGACCCATTGAGCATCCGAAACACACCCGAGGCCCCCGGGACCTCAACCAAATGTGCCAACCAATCCAAAAACATCATTCAAACTTGTTCCAATATTCGAAACGCTCGAAACAACATCAAAACACCAATTTAGCATCGGATTGAAGCCTAAGAACTTCAAAAACTCTCAAAATACGCTTTCGATCAAAAAGTCTATCAAACCTCGTCCGAATGACCTGAAATTTTGCACACACGTCACATTCAACACTACGGAGCTACTCCAACTTCCGGAATTCCATTCCGACCCTTGGATCAGAAATTCACTATCGAACCGGAAACTTCAAAAATTCAACTTTCGGCATTCTAGCCCAAATGAGCTACGAACCTCCAAAACACCATCTGAACACGCTCCTAAACCCAAAATCACCCAACAGAGCTAACGGAACCATCAGAATACCATTCCGACGCCGTCTTCACACTGTTCCAACTACGGTCAAATTTCCAAAACTTAAGCTCTCATTCAGGGACTAAGTGTACCAAAACTCTCCAAAATTCCAAATAATTCCTCCCGGCAACTCACAATAGCAGACACAAACACGGGGAAAGCAGTTAATAGGGGATCGGGGCGTAAATTCAATAAATGACCGGCCGGGTCGTCACATCCTCCCACACTTAAACATTCATTCGTCCTCGAAGTAGTGAAAAGATGAGGGTAACGGCTGCGCATATCCTGCTCGGTCTCCCAGGTCGCCTCCTCGACCGGCTGACCCCCCGCCACTGAACCTTCACTGATGCAATGTTCTTTAAACTCAGCTTTCCAATCTGCCTGTCCAATATCGGCACTGGCTCCCCAACATAAGATAGATCCTTGTCCAACTGGACTGAACTGAAATCCAACATGTGCGACGGGTCACCATGATACCTCCGGAGCATCGAAACGTGAAATACCGGGTAAACTCCTGCCAGGCTGGGAGGTAAGGCAAGCTCATAGGAGACCTCCCCAACACGCCTCAATATCTTAAAAGGGCCAATGAACCTCGGACTCAGCTTCCCTTTCTTCCAAAATCTCATAACGCCCTTCATAGGCGAAACCCGAAGCAGAACCCTCTCTTCAACCATGTAGGAAACATCATGAACCTTCCGGTCCGCGTAGCTCTTCTGTCTGGAATGGGCTGTACGGAGTCTATCCTGAATCACCTTAACCTTCTCCAAGGCATCTTGTACCAAGTCTGTGCCCAATAATCTAGCCTCACCCGGCTCGAACCAGCCCACCGGAGATCTACACCACCTACCATATAAAGCCTCATACGGTGCCATCTGAATGCTAGACTGATAGCTGTTGTTGTAGGCAAACTCCGCCAATGGAAAGAACTGATCCCAAGACCCTCCAAACTCAATCACACGCGCACGGAGCATATCCTCAAGAATCTGAATAGTGTGCTCGGACTATCCGTCCATCTGAGGGTGAAATACTGTGCTCAACTCCACCTGAGTACCTTACTCCTGCTGTACGGCTCTTCAGAACTGTGATGTGAACTGAGTACCTCTGTCTGAAATGATGGAAACTGGAATACCATGCAGACGGACAATCTCCCGGATATAAATCTCTGCCAACCGCTCCGAGGAATAGGTAGTACACACAGGAATGATGTGCGCGGACTTGGTCAGCCGATCCACAATAACCCAAATGGCATCGAACTTCCTCAATGTCCGTGGGAGCCCAGATACGAAGTCCATGGTGATCCGCTCCCACTTCCACTCCGAAATCTCTATATGCTGAAGCAATCCACCCGGTCTCTGGTGCTCATACTTCACCTGCTGACAATTAAGGCACCGAGCTACAAACCCAACTATATCTTTCTTCATCCGCCTCCACCAATAGTGCTGTCTCAAATCCTGGTACATCTTCGTGGGACCCAGATGAATGGAATACCGCGAGCTATGGGCCTCCTCTAGAATCATCTCCGGAAGCCCATCAACATTGGGTACACAAACTCGACCCTGCATCCTCAACACCCCGTCATCGCCAATAGTCACATCTCGAGCATCGCCATGCAACACCTTGTCCTTAAGGACAAGCAAATGAGGGTCATCGAATTGACGCTCCCGGATACAATCAAACAAGAAAGTTCGAGAGACCACACAAGCTAGAACCCGACCGGGCTCCAAAAGATTCAATCTCACAAACTGGCTAGCTAAGGCTTGAACATCCATCGCCATGGGCCTCTCTGCTGCTGGTAAGTAAGCCAAACACCCCAACTCTTCGCCCGGCAATTCAAAGCATCGGCCACCACATTGGCCTTGCCCGGGTGATACAAAATAATGATATCATAGTCCTTCAGCAACTCTAACCACCTCCTCTAGCGCAAATTAAGGTCCTTCTGCTTGAACAGATGCTGCAAACTCCAGTGATCAGTATAAATCTCACAAGGCACACCGTACAAATAATGACGCTAGATCTTCAAGGCGTGAACAATAGCAGCTAATTCAAGATCATGGACGGGATAATTTTTCTCATGTATCTTCAATTGTCTGGATGCGTAGGCAATCACCCTACCGTCCTGCATCAATACCGCTCCAAGGCCAACCTTCGAGGCATCACAATAGACTGAATAAGACCCCGAACCGGTAGGCAATATCAAAACTGGGGCTGTAGTCAAAGCTGTCTTGAGCTTCTGAAAGCTCTCCTCGCACTCTTCCGTCCACTGGAACGGAGCACCCTTCTGGGTCATCCTGGTCATAGGTGCTGCAAGAGATGAAAACCCCAGAACAAATCGACGGTAATAACCCGCCAAGCCAAGAAAACTGCGGATCTCTGTAGCTGAGGATGGTCTGGGCCAAGTCTGCACTGCCTCAACCTTCTTCGGATCTACCTGAATACCCTCACTCGAGACCACGTGACCCAAGAAAGCCACGGAGTCCAACCAAGACTCACATTTCAAGAACTTAGCATATAATTTCTTTTCTCTCAATGTCTGTAGCACTATCCTCAGGTGCTTCTCATGATCTTCCCGACTCCGGGAATATACTAGAATGTCATCAATAAAGACAATCACGAATGAGTCAAGATATGGCCGGAATACACGGTGCATCAGATGCATGAAGGCTGCTAGGGCATTAGTCAGCCCAAATGACATAACAAGGAACTCGTAATGACCATACCGAGTCCTGAAGGCAGTCTTCGGGATATCTGGCTCCCGAATCTTCAACTGGTGATAGCCTGAACGCAAGTCAATCTTAGAAACACACAAGCACCCTGTAACTGATCAAACAGGTCATCAATACGGGGCAAAGGATAACGATTCTTCACTGTAACCTTGTTCAACTGGCGATAATCAATACACATATGCATGGAACCATCCTTCTTCTTCACAAATAAGACAGGAGCACCTCAAGGTGATACACTGGGCCGAATGAAACCCTTATCAAGTAATTCCTGCAACTGCTACTTCAACTCCTTTAACACCGGAGGAGCCATACGGTACGGAGGAATAGAAATGGGCTGAGTGCCCCGCAACAAATCAATGCCAAAATCAATTCTCTGTCAGGCGGCATGCCCGAAAGGTCAGCGGGAAACACATCAGAAAAATCCCGTACTACTGGGATTGAATTAACAGAAGGAGTATCAATACTGGCATTTCTCACATAAGCTAGATACGCGTCACACCCCTTCTTAACCATACGCTGAGCCTTAAGGAAAGAAATAACCTTACTGGGAGTGTGACCTAAAGCAACACGTGGTACACCTGGCATAGCCAGTGTCACGGTTTTGGTGTGACAATCAAGAATAGCATAATGGAGCGACAACCAGTCCGTGCCCAAGATAATATCAAAATCAACCATGCTGAGCAACAATAAATTGGCTCTGGTCTCAAAACCACTAAGAGCAACCAAACACGATCGATAAACGTGGTCCACAATAAGTGAATCTCCCACAGGAGTAGAAACACAAACAGGGGAACTCAAAGAATCCCGAGATACACCCAAATACGGAGCAAAGTAAGAAGACACATAATAATAAGTGGAGCCTGGATCGAATAGAACCGATGCATCTCTGTGACAGATCAAAATAGTACTTGTGATGACAGAATCGGAGGCGACAACCTCAGTACGGGCAGGAAGGGCATAATATCTGGCCTGGCCTCCCCCTTGAGGGCGACCTATGCCTCCCCGATCTCCACCTCTAGCTGGCTGGGCAGGTGGGGTGGCAACTGGTGCTGGGATCATAGCCTGAGAGCTCTGCGGGGCATGTTGTGGCTGTGAAGTCTGTGGAGGTGCATCCCTCCTAAGTTTGGGGCAATCCCTCACCATTTGGCGTATGTCACTACACTCAAAACAAGCTCTGGGAGGACGTGGCGGCTGTGACTGGCTCGGGCCAGGTCTGCTGGACTGACCACTGGAAGCACCCCGCGCAGGAGGCGCACTAGATACTGGAGGTGCATAATAAGGCTCCTGAGGCCTAGGTGGAGCTGGAATACCACTAGCTGCTGGAAGAGCTGAATGAATAGGGCGACTCATATAACCACTACCATGACGACCTGCAGCTGGGGCACGGTCACCAGAATAATGGCCCGACTCTCGAGACCTCTTGGTCTCCCTCTCCTCTCTATCCCGAACATGCATACCCTCAATCCTCCTAGCAATGCTTACCACCTGCTGATATGAAATATCCATTTCCAACTCACGAGCCATGCTAGATCTGATGCTGGGAATAAGCCCCTCAATAAACCGGCGAACCTTCTCGCGAACTGTAGAAACCAAAGCTAGTGCATGTCTAGCCAGGTCGGTGTAACGGACAGCATACTCTGAGACAGTCATAGTACCCTGGCGCAAATGGTCAAACTTTGCGCGCCAAGCATCCCTAAGACTCTGGGGGACATACTCCCTCGTGAACATATCTGAAAAATAAGCACAAGTCAGGGAATCTGCCTCATCCGGACTGTCTAACTCATAAGCACGCCACCACTGATAGGCGGCTCCTCGAAGCTGGAAGGTAGTGAAGGAAACCCCGCTCGATCCCGGTATGCCCATAGTACGAAGGATATGGTAGCACTCCTCTAGAAATCCAAGAGCATCATCTGAGGCTAGTCCGCTGAATGTAGGAGGCTGATCCTTCTTGAACCTCTCAAGCCTCTTCTGCTCCTCCTCTGAAGCCACTACCCTCTCCTCGGGCTGAGCTGGGGCTACCAGCTGTGGAGGGATAATCTCTGGAACATGATCAACATGCACTCGCTGCTCAGGAGTGCGGGCGCCAGGAGTCTGTGCTCCTCCCCCGGCCTAGGATGTAGCTGCAGCAAGGGGAAGCAACCTTGCATGAGCTAGAGTGGTGTACATAGTCATAAACTGCGCCAGAGTCTCCTAGAGTGCTGGAGTAGTAGTAGCGGACGTATCAAGTGTCTGGACTCCGGCTGGTACTGCGGGTGGCACCTCAATGGCAGCTTGCGCGGGTGCCCTGGCTGCACCATGAGCGCGTCCTCGGCCTCTACCCTGGCCCCGGCCTCTGACGGCTCCAGTAGGGGGCGCGGGTGCCTGATCATCTCGAGTAGGCATGTCCTGACCATTTGTGAGAGAATAGAAGACAGAAATTTAGAATTCTGATGTCCAAATCTCGCACGACAAGGAAATCAAGTGAAGTGGAATTTTTTTCCTAACAGTTACATAGCCTCTCGTAGATAAGTACAGACATCTCCTTACCGATTCGCGAGACTCTAATAAACCGGCTTGTGATTCATGACTCCTATGAACCTAGAGCTCTGATACCAACTTTTCACGACCCAAGTTTGCCCTCCGTGAACTGTCGTGACGGCACCTAGTCTCCACGACTAGGTAAGCCTAACAATTTGCGGAAAAACAAATAACAGAAATAAACTATCCAAACTGCAGAAATAATACAAATCAAACTCTTGTAATGAAGTACATTTTCCAAAACCCGGAATCTCATGAATCACAAGCTGTGGAATAACTACAGTGTTCTAACTCCAGAGTGTCTAAAAAAAGTAAATGCAGAAGACCTAATACTATGAGCAAGAATGGAAAGGGACTCCTCGATCTGCGGACGCGACAGACATACCTCGAAGTCTCTGATGGATCACTCCGCCTCAAGGATGGTAGGGCTGAGTCGAAGAACCTGGATCTGCACATGAAAAACATGCGCAGGAAGGGCATGAGTACACCACAACGGTACTCAGTAAGTGCCAAGTCTAACCTCGGTCGGGTAGTGACAAGGAAGGTCAGGGCCCTACTGAGGTTAAAGGAAATACAAGATATAATAACAGGGTAGAATAAGACAGTATACTTAAGTGCAACAGTAAAAAGGTAACATAGGATAGAAGAACAATGGCAACTTTAACAGAAACAAAGTAATCACGGAAAAATAAATACAGATCAACGCAGAGGGTAACAACTGGGGGATCTCCCAGGATACCGTCCTGTAGTCCCCAAATATAAATATCCAGTGGATCTCCCAGGTGCAGTCCCGTAGTCTAGCTCATAAATGCCCGGGGATCTACCGGAATACCACATCCGTAGTCCCAAATATAAATACTCAATACTGGGAGAATCTACCGGGTGCAATCATGTAGTTCCAATGTAAAAGTGCAGGGGGATCTCCCGGAATATAAATCCGTAGTCCCAAAGTAAACATACAGGGGGATCTCCCGGGATACCGTCCCGTTGTCCCAAAGTAAATACACAACAGCAACAAGAAGAATACTCAATTCAATCAAATTCCACAACAAGGTAAAGCAGGTATTTCTAACCTAGCATGCTGCACATAATTGAAATAGGGCAGTAGAACAAATAAGCAAGTAAATCAATTAGGCATGCTTCCCTAAGCTAACAACAGGCTTAAATTGCAAGTAGTGTAAACAGGAAAGGAAAACACAATTTTAAATACTTAATGAAAACCGGATTTTTCAACAATTAGCACAAGTACGCACTCGTCACCTTACGTACAAGGCATTTCAAACACCAATAATACCGAATCCTAAGGGGATTTTCCCCCACACAAGGTTAGACAAGCCACTTACCTCGAACTGGCTCCAAATCAACCCGAAACCACGTTCTTGCCACGAGTATCCGACTCCAAATGGCCCAAATCTATTCAATTCAATTGCGTAATGTAAATAACACTTCAAGTAACTGATTCTACAAATAAATTCTAAGCTAGTACGCGAAATTAGGTAAAATGACCAAAATGCCCCTCGGGCCCACGTCTCGAAATCGGGTAAAACTTACATTTTCGGAATTCTCATACTCTCACGAGTCTATACATAACAAGAACACTGAAATCAGAGTTCAATTGACCCCTCAAATACCCATATTAAGGTCTCTTAATCTCAAGCCCTAATTACCCATTTTCCCAAATTTTCCACCACTAATTAGGTCTTTAATCACATATAAATGAGTAATGAAGTCAAAAATGTTACCTCCAAGTGATTCCCCTTTGCTTTCCTCAAAAATCATCCTCAAAAGATTCAATCCCGTTCAAAAATGATGGAAAAATGAAGAAGGGTCGCGGATGGACTATTTAAATACAGCCCAGATATCCCTTCTTCGCGAACGCAGAAGGACCCTCGCGTTCCCGAAGAGCAACTTCGCTTGGGTCCAGATTCCTTCATCGCGAACGCGGTGCAAAACTTCCTCCTCCTACGCGAACGCGGGAGAGACTTCGCGAATGCGAAGCATTAATTTCTCACCAGCCCTGGCTCCTCTTCGCGAACGCGAGACCCCACTCGCGAACGTGAAGAAGGAAACAAGAACTGACTGCTGCAACATTTTTCTGCAATTTCTAAGTTCCAAAAATGACCCGTTGAGCATCCGAAACATACCCGAGGCCCCCGGGACCTCAACCAAACATACCAACCAATCCTAAAACATCATTCAAACTTGTTCCAATCTTCGAAACGCTCGAAACAACATCTAAACACCAATTTAGCATCGGATTCAAGCCTAAGAACTACAAAAACTCTCAAAATACGCTTTCGATCAAAAAGTCTATCAAACCTCGTCCGAATGACTTGAAACTTTGCGCACACGTCACATTCAACACTACGGAGCTACTCCAACTTCTTGAATTCCATTCCGACCCTCGGATCAAAAACTCACTATCGAACCGGAAACTTCAAAAATACAACTTTCGGCATTTCAAGCCTAAATGAGCTACGGACCTCAAAAACACCATCCGAACACGCTCCTAAACCCGAAATCACCCAACGGAGCTAACAGAACCATCAGAATACCATTCCGAGGCCGTCTTAATACTGTTCCGACTACGGTCATATTTCCAAAACTTAAGCTCTCATTCAGGGACTAAGTGTCCCACAACTCTTTGAAATTTCAACTAATTCCTCCCGGCAACTCACAATAGCCGACACAAACACGGGGAAAGCAGTTAATAGGGGATCGGGGCGTAAATTCTAAAAACGATCGGCCGGGTCGTTACAGTAAATGTGTCATGAATATGACCCGAGCTAGGCTTATTAACCCCTGGGATGATGAACCCATAATCATGACCCGAGCTAAGATCTTTGGCCCCTGGGATAGTGCAATTATTTAATCCGATCTAGGCAACAATGGCCCATGGGATGTTTCAATTATATTAACCCAAGCTAGGCAAGAACACTTTTGTGACTATACTTTGAAGAAGTAACCTTTTCTCTTGAGGCTCGAATATCATAAAAACGGATTTAAGACACATATAAAACAGGGGAGTATCAATTGTGAAATCAAGTGCATGACTATACTTTATTTACTCGCCAATGTCTCCCCTTCCTTTGAGAAAAATATCAATAGAGCTCATTTTATCGGAAGGAGTATCATACACGTGACTTCATGCCAAAGAATATGGAATCGAATAACCTTACATACCTTAGTCGTTTACTTAAGCATACGGCACCGGTTCAGCCCGTTAGTACTTTAATCTACAACAAATGATAAGGGACCATTGTTAATCTAGAATTCAACACAAATGAGTGACTAACTTGACTACGAAAATTTGGACAACACCACCCTTTATTCTTTTCACTTTCCTCAAATCCAAAAACAAGACTAATATTTCCAGCATATCAACGATTATGTATGCATCAATATCCAAACTTTTAATCACAAAATACCACAAAATATCCACACACACCCCAATCACTTCATATACAAAACGAAAACCATATTTGTCACGACCTAATTTTCCCTCCTTTTGGGTATCGTGATGGCACCTGGTCTTAGGGACTAGGTAAGCCTAACATTTATGGAATATCAGTAAAAATAAAGAAAATTTAATAGTCTCGATATAGAAATCTTTACAAAAATTTATAATTTCTCAAAACCCGTAGTACAAGTCATAAGCTCTAAAAAGTTAGCTACCACTTCTAAATACAAATATTTAGAAATGAGTAAAAACAGTTGAATACAAGTAAGAAGGTGACTCCAATGCCTGCGAACGCAGCAGTAGGTTTACCTTGAGTCTCCTCAGCAATGATCCGCACAGCTACTCACGATCAATACCTGGATTTGCACAAAAATATGCAGAAGTGTAGTATGAGCACACCACAGCGGTGCCCAGTAAGTATGAAGACTAACCTCGGTGAAGTAGTGACGAGGAATATTCGAGACACCCACTAGTCTAATGAACTGGATAAGCATAAGTACAGGAATGACAGAACATGAAATCTATCTAATGACTACACGATATGGCTAACAACATAGCCACTACAATAAGGAAGGAAAAACAGCAAGTAATAACGGAACACCATAATAAGACGCAGAAGAATGGACGAGAACACAACCCGAATCCGAAAAATCACAATACAGTAAGGGCAATTAGTAACTCAGCGCTACAATAGTTTCCACATCAGGCCTTAGCCAACAACACCAATAAATTAGTCAAATCCTTCAAGTGTAAACTTTCACCCGTAAGTTTTTATATAACTTTCACCCGTAAGTTTTTTATATTGGAGTCTCTTAAATATAATCCTTTCCAATAGGAAATTCTTTTGAAATATACTTCCTTCGAATATAAAATTTTCAAATAAATATCCTTCAAACATAGTTCTTTCAAGATAATTACTTTTCAAATATAAACTTTCTAGATAAATGTCCTTCAAACGTAGTTCTTTCAAGATAAATGCTTTTCAAATATACTTTTCAAATAAATGTCTTCAAACATAGTTTCTTCAAGATAAATGCCTTTCAAACATAGTTTCTTCAAGATAAATGCTTTTCAAATACAAGTTTCAAGTAAATATCCTTCAATTATAGCTCACCCTGTGACCCCTATGTATAGAACATTAACAGATCCGAACACATATATATCAACAGGGGAATCTACTGGGATCCCGTCCCGTAGTCCCGAATTTATTATACAGTAAAGGGGGATCTCCCGGAATGCGTCCTTGGTCCCAAAATAAATATGCAGTGCTGGGGGGATCTCCCGGAATACGTCTGTAGTCCCAAAATAAATATGTAGTACGGGGGGATCTCCCGAAATACATCCGTAGTCCCAAAATAAATATGCATTACAGAGGGATCTCCCGAAATACGTCCGTAGTTCCAAAGTAAATATGCAGCACAACCAACAAAGACAATCATTATAGCACGGCAAAAACTCGTACATCACCACAACAAGTACAAAGCAACAATGATAATAATACAATGTACGGCGAGTAAATCAATACAAGAACTTTAAATCACAAAGAAATGGTAGAACTCATTCTCAAGGACTAATCTCGGTAAAGAATGCTAGGCGTAAAAAAAACAGCTTAACTGGGGAAAAACAAAAACGTAGCAACGAATCCACAATATTCAAGTCAACAATAAGAAGCCAACACGAGTTAAATAGTTTCAAATAAATCTAGTCGACTAAGATATAGGTTATCTAAACTCCTTTTGAGGTTGAACTATTATGAGAGATATTCAACAATTCAAATAAGGGTAAGCAGCAAAAGATAATCATAACTTCAATTAAGGCACAATTATAGGATAAGATAATAATAATTTCAATTAAAGATAGGCAGTTTATAAAAAATATAGCATGACAGTAGAAGAGGTCAAATCTTTAGTTAAGTCAAATAAGAGTCAAGTACGCAATTAGGATAGGGGTGGGCATAAACTCCGAAATACCGAATTTCAAACCGGACCGAATTAACTCGGTATTTCGATTTCGGTTTTTTTCGGTATTTCGGTTCAATTCGGTACTAAATTTTCGGTATTTTGGTATTTCGGTACGGTCCTCGGTATTAGGATCTAGACAATTCATTATACCAAAATACCGAATTTTTAAAAATAATGTAGGAGTAGACTGCCCAGCGCCCCAGCCCAGGTGCCGACCCAAAATCCAATTTTTTTATTTTTAGTCCTAGAGCCCAACCCAATAAGACCCAACCCAGCAATGAATAACCCAATAACCCAAAAGTCTTTCACTTTCTTACCCTCTTGTCTTACCCCCAGACCCTAGTTTACCCTAATAACCTTATTCCTTAGATCGATTGAGAAACCTAATGACTCCTTACTGAGAAACTCGGGAAATTGAGAAGTGAGTACTGAGATCGGCTGTCTGCTGTCGCCTGTGAGATCGCCAGATCGGCTGTGGCCTGTGAGAACTGAGATCGGCTGTCAACTCTTCAAATCAAGACTTCAACAGGTTCATAACTTTTCAATTTTTCATTCTTCAATCTTCATTTTTTTTGCACTAATTTGTTATGGAACTTTTAGGCGTATAACTTTTTATATTTATACATGTCTTCAAGTGCTCTTGCTGGTACATTAGAGTTAGAAGTTAGTTGGGTTATCTTCAAGTGCAATGGTTGATTTGCCGATGCCTCCCATACCCCATATCCCAATTATGCGAACATCAGTCTCAGAGTTTGTATTCAGCAGAGATATTAAGTTTTGTAGTTGGGGCTCGATTCCGACTAGATTTTCTGCAATTTTAGGTCGTACATGGCCCAACTTGTTAAAAATTTCCACTGCAATTTTTCTTATGCACCTTGACTCATGCCTGAATTAAAATGGGGAGAAGTACAGTGAAATGTCTGGTGCATGCTACTATACTAATGACACAATTATTATTATCCACTGAAATTTTGATTAGTATAGCTCTTTGGCAATACTTTAATTTGGGGATTATATGGTTATTAAGAAGTTCCAGGGAAGTGTTAGGGCCAAAATTATCAACTAGTAAAAAATAAAAAACTTGTGCAAGTTCTTCTTTTTTTAAAATGATCCCGGAATTAATTTATAGGCATATCTTGAAACTAGCCAGATCTAACAGCAGATTTGAGAACTAAACATCAAATTTGTCATGAATCTTACCCAATCTTTATTGGCTATCTGTTACTTTCTTATATCTGCTTTGGCTATCTGTTTTGCAAAGACTTGTCTACCTTCCAAGAAACTTGCTCTATTTGAATAGAAGAATGCCTTTAACTGAAAGCTAAATGAGGACTAGAGGTAAAGAGAGAATGAAATAGACAAGAAACGTCCAAAATTAACCAAAAATAGAGGCAGCAAACAAAGATTAACAGAAGAAAAGTTCTTAGACAAGAAATTTGCTCCCTATTGATCAGTTGCTTGACAAAATAATGGAAACTTCTTAATTTGTGTTTATATTTGTTTTGATTTTGTATAGATGGCAGATGAAAGTAGAGTAAGTGATGCTGGTTCAAGTGAAAGTTTACCTATTACTGAAGATAGCAACACCAACACCATTAATACTCAAGATTCAAAGAAAAGGAAAGCCATGCAACCTAGATCCGACGTTTGGAATCATTTTGATAAATTTGAGGTAAATGGGGTTGGTAAAGCAAGGTGTAGGTATTGTAAGCACGCTTATGCTGCTAATTCATCTAGGAATGAACAACAGGATTGAAGACTCATTTGACTAGATGCAAAGAATACCCACTTAACATTGATAAAGATAATAGCCAAACAAAGATAAATTTTCAATCTTTCCGAAATGATGGAGGATCACTTTAAAAATTGATCAAAACGTGGTTAGGAGTGCCTTAATTGAGACGATAGTTATTGATGAACTACCATTTTGTAGAAAATGAAGGCTTTATGAGACTCAACCATTATTTCGTCTACCTTATAGAACAATAACAAGGGATTGTTATGAAGTTTACGGTGAATTGAAGCAAAATCTAAGAATGTCTTTTAGAGAAGCACAACCAAAAATTTGCCTCACAACAGACACATGGACATCATTACAAAGAATAAATAATAGGTGTTTGACGGCCCACTTCATTGATAGGGATTGGAAGTTGCATAAAAGAATACTAAATTTTTGCTCTATAACTAGTCATAAGGGTGAAGAGATGGCTAAAGCTATTTCAAATTGTTTGCTTGAATATAAATTAGACAAGATATTCACTATTACTATGGACAATGCATCTTCAAATGATGTCACGGTCAAAGAATTATCTAAAAAGTTAGATATATGGAAAACTAATATGATGGGTGGTAAACATCTTCATGTGAGATGCATGGCTCATATATTAAATCTAATTGTGCAAGATGGTTTGAAAGAAATTGATGCTTCGGTCGCACGTGTTAGAAATAATGTGAGGTATGTGAGAGCTTCGCCTGTAAGGACCTTAAAGTTTAAACAGTGTTGTGCACATGTAAAGGTAGAATGTACCAAAACATTGTGTTTGGATGTTCCTACTATGTGGAATTCCACCTATTTGATGTTGGATACGGCACAAAACTTTGAAAAGGCCTTTGACAAATTTCATCTTTTTGATGATGGATTTTATGCTTATCAATATTCTTGTGAAGATGGTAGTAGTGCAGGTCCTCTTGAATTTGATGATTGGGTGAATGTGAGGAATGTGATAGAGTTTCTTTCAAGATTTCACGAGCTCACCGATCAGGTTCACGTTATGTCACTTGTAATGCTCATTTTGAGGATGTATTTGAACTTTATTGTCATTTGAAAATGTGTTTAGTTAGTAAGGATGAGCATTTGTGAAAAATGGCTGAGCGGATGCAAGAAAAGTTCAAGAAGTATTGGGGTGAGCCTGAAAAGATGAATAGAATTATTTTTATTGCTTCCGTCTTAGATCCACGTAACAAATTTGAATATGTAGAGGGAGAACTTGAAGAACTTTTTGGGGAGGAAAAGGGGAAGAAAATAAGTGCTGAGGTGTATGCTTATATGAATTCTTTGTTTGAAGAGTATCTAAAAAAGTATTCAACTGGATCTTGTCCTCAATCTCTATCTAGTTCTACTTCATCTAATAACACATCTAATACATCTACTGGGATTGATATAACTGCATCTTTAATAAGGACGAAGCTTCACTTGAAGAAATAAAAGGAAGACAATGGAAGTGGGGGTGATAAATTGGAGTTGGATTAATACATTAGTGAAGAACAAGAGCCTTTTAGTGAAGAATTTGATATCTTAAGTTGGTGGAAAACACATGCTCCTAGATTTCCTATTCTTTCGGAGTTGGCTCGTGATGTGTTGGCCATTCCAATTTCTAGTGGCGTCAGAATGCGCGTTTAGCACTGGTGGCCGTATTATTGATTCATTTAGGAGTTCATTGACTCCTAAATGTGTGCAAGCTCTTATTTGTGTTCAAGATTGGCTCAGAGAAGAGAAGAATCCTATTAGTGTTGAAGAAGACTTGAAGTATCTTAAGGAACTCGAGCTTGGTAAGCTTTAGTATTTTGTGTGTATTTTAGTTCAAAATAATACATCATACATGTTTATTTGTATGACATATTTGGTCGAATTATCTTTAGATATGGAAAATAATGGAAGCACTACTAGCATTTTTTGATGTATAGTTGCAACTTGCAACTTGAGTGGTAAGTTTAATACTCTATTGTATGGTGATATACTTTTGTAATTTTGTTTTATTACCATCAAAAAATAATATTCTAACTTATGATTTTTTTTTTAGGTTCAAGTGCAATCATGCCCCGTGCTCCTAAAGTATGCTATGATATTTGGGAACACTTTGAGGTCAAAGGAGATAACGGAGAAGTTCGCAAAGTAGAGTGCAAGCATTGTGGTCAAGTCTATAATGTTCATCCAAAGAGGAATGGAACATCTGGTTTAAAGAAGCATATTAGGCGTTGTCTTGAGCGTCTTCCTGGAATCCGTATTTAAGAATTAGAGTCTGCTTCTACTGTTAATTTTGTTGTTTTAGTTGCACTGCTGGTACTGTTAGAACACTAATTCTGCATTTCTGCTACTGTTAATTCTGCTGCTACTGTTATTGCACTGTGTTTAATTCGGTTGGCCATTTTCAGGGAAAACATTTGCAGCTTGTTAATGCTACTACAATGCCGCATTGTTCTGTTATGTGTTTTTGTTAATTCTGCATTTTTGAATTTCGTTGTCACTCAGCAGTCAGCACAACATCATTTCGTTGTCTTTGTTTCCTGTCCCAGATTAGGTGTGTGTCTATGTGTATGAGCAGGATTTTCTTTCAGCACAACACAACATCATTTCGTTAATTCTGCATTTTTTAATCAATTGTCTCTTTCTCATTTCCCGATTAGGAGTGTGTGTGCAACTAGGATTTTCTTTGTTTCTTTAGAAACAGTGTATGTTTCTGCCTTTATATTTGTATTGGCCACTTGTAGTTTGGTACTTTGGTTGTACAGTTCTTTAACACATTAATAACGAGTGACGCTTAGACAACATTTCGTTGTTCTTTATCAGCGAATATTAAACCGAAACCTTACCGAACCAAAATAATAAATATCGAACCGTACCGAAATACTTTGGTATGTTATTTGGTATACACAATTGATAAACTGAATACCGAAATACCGAACCGAATTTCTTAAATACCAAACCGAAATACCGAATGCCCACCCCTAAATAAGGGTGAATCCTAAAGCAATGATCTAGTTTAAGCATGTAGATGTGAAACTAGCAGGTAGGAACTCAATCATATAAAGAATAACTCCATACGTAGTGAAAATAAGGACCTAAGAACCCTAAAAGACCAACTATCCACAAATAAGTCTAAGCACGCACTCGTCACCTCACGTACAAGGACTACAATTAACATAAAAGACTCAAATCCTAAAGGGAAGTCTCCTACACAAGGTTAGGCAAGATACTTACCTCAAAGACGACAAACCGATACTCTAAAATGCACTTCTCGGGTGAAAAGACCTCCGGACGGCTCAAATCCAACTAAAATAACTTCAATGCACAAATAAAACACATAAGAAACTATTCCAGATCATAAAGTCTAAATCTTTAACAAAATCCAATAATCGGTCAAAAAGTTGACCCTCTGGCCCGCACCTCGGAACCCGACAAATTTTACAAAAACTGAATACCCATTCTGTTACGAGTTCAACCGTACAAAAATTATCAGATTCCGATACCATTTGGTACCTTAAATCATAATTTTTCATTTTAGAAAATTTCTTCAAAAACCAACATTTTCCTCAACCCAAAACACAAATTAAATGATAAAAATGAAGATAAATCAAGATATAGGTTAGATTCTAGGTGAAGAACACTTACCCAATCAATTTGCTTGAAACACCCCGAAAGAAGCTCCCAAAATCGAAGTCCAAAACTCAAAATATTAAGAAAATGGCCAAACCCTCGATATAAAGGATTCTGCCCAGCACTTCCGCATCTGCGGCTACTTAAGCGCATCTGCGCTATCACATTTGCGGGCAGACGTTCGCATTTGCAAACTTCACTTACAGGCCTAGGTCCGCATCTGCGGACAATTAGCCACAGAAGCGGGGCTTCTTCGCAGATGAGATGCATCAACCGCAGAAGCGGTTACACACCTGCGTTCCAGCACTCGCAGAAGCGAGCTAGCTTCCAGGCCTCAAAGATCGCATATACGATCAGTCTCATTGTAACTACCCGGCCGGTCGTTTTAAGAATTAACACCCCGATCCCCTATTAACTGCTTTCCCCGTGTTTGTTTCTGCTTTTGTGAGTTGCCGGGAGGATTTATTTGGAGTTTCGGAGAGTTTTGGGAAACTTAGTCCCTAAATGAAAGTTTAGGTTTTAGAATTTGGAGCATAGTCAGAGCAGTGTGAAGACGGCCTCGGAATGGAATTCCGTTGGTTCTATTAGCTCCGTTGGGTGATTTCGGGCTTAGGGGCGCGTTCGAATTGTGTTTAGGAGGTCCGTTGCTCAATTAGGATAGAAATGCCGAAAGTTGAATTTTTGAAGTTTCCGGTTTGATAGTGAGATTTTGATATTGGGTCGGAATGGGATTCCGGAAGTAAGAGTAGGACCGTAGTGTCATTTGGGACGCGTGTGCAAAATTTCATGTAATTCGGATGAGGTTTGATAGAATTTTTTATCAAAAGCGGAAATTTGAAGTTTTTGAATCCTCAGGCTTGAATCTGAGGGTGTTTTGATGATTCGATGTTGTTTTGAGTGTTCCGAAGGTTGGTACAAGTTTGAATAGTGGTATAGGACTTGTTCGTATTTTGTGTTGACGTCCCGGGGGCTTCGGGATGATTTCGGAAGGTTGTCGGAAGAATTGGAAGTGGTTTGGAGCAACTGAAGCTGCCGATCATTTGTAATAACCGCACCTGCGGTTGGGGACCGCAGGTGCGGAGCCGCAGAAGCGGGGCTAGCATCACAGAAGCGGAAAAAGGGGAGAGCCAGCAGGGATCGCAGAAGCGGGCGCTTCATCACAGAAGCGGCACCGCATCTACGTAAAAGTGGTTGCAGGTGTGAAAGCTGGGTTTTTAATGAAAAGTAGCACGTGCGACTTGGTCTATGCAGAAGCGGGACCGCAGGTGCGGTCCAAGGGCCACAGATGCGGTTTTACTGGTCAGAAAAGGGGCAGAATCGAGGGTTAAGCTTCAAAACTTGGAAAAATTGATTTGGGATCTCGGATTGGCGATTTTGAGAGAGATTTTGCACCTGGATGTTTTGGGTAAGTAATCCTTACTCAGTTTTGATTAATTTCCACGAATGTATGCTTAAATTCATCCTTTAAATTCGAGATTGGGGTGAAAATTTTGAGAAAAATTGGAAAAGGTTCTTGAGCCTAATTTTGGGGTTTTGATCAAGATTTTGATGTCGTATTGGAACAATTTTGGTATGTATGAACTCGTGAGAGTGTGAGGGTTCTGAAAATTTAAATATTACCCGATTCCGAGACGTGGGCCCGGGGGGCATTTTGGTCATTTTTCCTAATTTTGCTTATTAGCTTAGAATTAATTAGTTGAGTTAGTTACTTGAAGTGTTATTTACATTATGCAATTACTTTGAATAGATTTGGGGCATTTGGAGTCGGATACTCGTAACAAGAACGTGGTATAGATTTGATTGAGCTGGTTCGAGGTAAGTGGCTTGTCCAAACTTGTGTGGGGGAACTCCCCTTAAGATTTGGTAGTTTGATATCTGAGATGTCTTGTACATGAGGTGACGAGCGCGTACTTGTGCTGATTGTTGAAAACTCTGTTTTCCATTTAAGTATCTACATTTCGTATTTTACTTCACTGTTTACACTATTTGAACTTTGAGCTTACTGTTAGCTTAGGAAAGCATGCCTAGATGACTAAATTACCTACTTGCTCAAACTACCTTATCTGATCTCTGTGCAGCATGCTAGGTTAAAATTACCTATCTATTTTGATATTAAATTGAATTGAGTTGATTATTCTTTTGTTGTTGCTGCTTGTTTACATTGGGACTACGGGCGGTTCCTGGTAGATCCCTCTTGTCTGTTTACTTTTGGGACTAAGAATGTGGTATTCCGGTAGATCCCCCCTGCACAGTGATATGGACAACGGGACAACACCCAAGAGATCCACCGATTATGTACTTTTGGGGCTACAGGACGGGATCCTGGTAGACCCCCGATTGTTATCTCTATGTTGAGTTATATACCTTCTGTGATTATTTGCCTTGGTTGTGGTTGTTGTTTTTCTCGCATTATCTATATTTCCTTACTACTGCTCATCTTCCTTATATATTATTGTATTTGACTGGTAGGGCCCTAACCTTCCTCGTCATTACTCAACCGAGGTTAGGCCTGGCACTTACTGGGTACCGCTGTGGTGTACTCATGCCCTTTCCTGCACATGTTTTTGCGTGTGCAGATCCAGGTACTTCCACACAGTCTTATCACCCTTGAGGTAAGGCGCTTTCTATAGAGACTTCGAGGTATATCTGCCGCGTCCGCAGACCGAGGAGTCCCTTTCCATTCTTTGTAGTAGTATAGCCCTTCTGTATCTCGTTATGGTTAGACATTTCTGGAGATAAAGCATTTTATGTACTCTTAGCTTGTGATTCATGGGGTTCCGGATTCTGGGAGTGTTAGGTTGAAATTCTTGGATTGTTATATGCCGAGCGGCATCTTAAACACTGTTATACTTTGTTATCCCAGTTTTTATTAGTTTCTTTTCCGCAATTATTTCTTTTCCGCATTTGTTAGGCTTACCTAGTTGTAGAGACTAGGTGCCGTCACGACTGTTCACGGAGGGCGAACTTGGGTCGTGACAAGTTGGTATCAGAACTCTAGGTTCATAGGAGTCATGAATCACAGGCCGGTTTATTAGAGTCTCGCGGATCGGTACGGAGACGTCTATGCTTATCCACGAGAGGCTATGTAACTGTTAAGAAAATTTCACTTCATTTGAATTCCTTGTTGTGGGAGATCTTTGATATCAAAATTGTAAACTTCTGCCTTCTATTCTCTCACAGATGGTGAGGACACGTGCTACTGGAGGTGACCAGACACCCGCGCCCCCTGCAAGAGCCGCTAGAGGTCGGGGCTGGGGTAGAGGCCGAGGACGCGCACGCGGTGCAGCCAGAGCACCCGCGCGAGCTGCTACCGAGGAGCCACCAGCAGTTCCAGCTGGAGCCTAGGTGCCTGATACGCCCACATCTACTAGTACTCCAGCACTCTAGGAGACTCTGGCGCAGTTTATCAGTATTTACACCACACTAGCTCAGGCAGGGTTGCTTCCCCTTACTGCAGCCACATCCTTGGCCGGGGGAGGAGCACAGACTCCCGCCGCCTGCACTCCCGAGCAGCGAGTGCATGTGGAGCAGATCCCAGAGATTGTACTGGCACAGCCTGTAGCCCCAGCTCAGCCCGAGGAGAGGGCAGTAGCTTCAGAGGAGGAGCATAAGAGGCTTGAGAAGTTCAAGAAGTATCAGCCTCCTACATTCAGTGGACTAGCATCAGATGATGCTCTGGGATTTCTAGAGGAGTGCTACCGTATCCTCCGTACCATGTGAATATCAGGATCGAGCGGGGTTTACTTCACTACCTTCCAGCTTCGAGGAGCCGCCTATCAGTGGTGGCGTGCTTATGATTTAGACAGTCCAGATTGGGCAGCTTCCCTGACTCGGACTAAGTTTTCAGATATGTTCACGAGAGAGTTTGTTCCCCAGAGCCTCAGGGACACTTGGTGCGCAGAGTTTGAGCATTTGCGCCAGGGTGCTATTACTATCTCAGAGTATGCTGTTCGTTTCACCGACTTGGCTAGACATGCACCAGCTTTGGTTTCTACTGTTCGCGAGAAGGTTCACCGGTTTATTGAGGGGCTCATTCCCAACATCAGGTCTAGTATGGCTTGGGAATTGGAGATGGATATTTCTTATCAGCAGGTGGTGAGCATTGCTAGGAGAGTGGAGGGTATGCATGCTCGGGATAGAGAGGAGAGGAAAGCCAAGAGGTCTCGAGAGTCGGGCCATTATTCTGGTGCTCGTGCCCTAGATTCAGCTCGTCATGGTAGGGGTTATATGTGTCGTCCCATTCATTCAGCTCTTCCAGCATCCAGTGGTATTCCAACTCCTCCTAGACCTCAGGAGCCTTATTATGCACCTCCAGTATCTAGTGCGCCTCCTGCACGGGGTGCTTCCAGTGGTTGGTCCAGCAGACCTGGCCCGAGCCAGTCACAGCCGCCACATCCTCCCAGAGCTTATTTTGAGTATGGTGGCACACGCCATATGGTGAGGGATTTCCCTATACTTTGGAGGGGTGTACCTCCACAGACTTCTCAGCCACAACACGCCCCGCAGAGTTCCCAGGCTATGATCAATGCACCAGTTGCTACCCCACCTTCTCAGCCAGCTAGAGGTGGAGGTCGGGGAGGTAGAGGTCGCCCTAGAGGGGGAGGCCAGGCCAGATACTATGCCCTTCCTGCCCGTACTGAGGCTGTTGCCTCCGATTCTGTCATCACAGGTATTATCCTGGTCTATCATAGAGATGCATCGGTTCTGTTCGATCCAGGCTCCACTTATTCTTATGTTTCCTCTTATTTTGCCCCGCATTTGGGCGTATCTCGGGATTCCTTGAGTTCTCCTATTTATGTTTCTACTCCTGTTGGAAATTCTCTTGTTGTGGACCGCGTTTATCTATCGTGTTTGATTGCTCTTAGTGGTTTTGAGACCAGAGCCAATCTATTATTGCTCAGCATGGTAGACTTTGATATTATTCTGGGCATGGACTGGTTGTTGCCCCATTATGCTATTCTTGATTGTCACGCGAAAACCGTGATGCTGGCTATGCCAGGTGTGCCGCAAGTAGAGTGGAGGGGTACCTTAGATCATACCTCCAGTAGAGTTATTTCGTTCCTTAAGGCTCAACGTATGGTTGAGAAGGGGTGTAACGCGTATCTAGCTTATGTGAGAGATGTCAGAATTGATACCCCTACAGTTGATTCAGTGTAACGACCCGGCCGGTCGTTTTTGGAATTTATGCCCCGATCCCCTATTAACTGCTTCCCCTAAGTTCATTTCTACTATTTTGGTATGCCGGGACGTTCGGTNGATGGTTCAGGATGCATTGGAGAGGTTAAGGTGATTCAGGATAGACTCCGTACAGCCCAGTCCAGGCAGAAGAGTTACGCGGACAGGAAGGTTCGTGATGTTTCATATATGGTTGGTGAGCGGGTTCTGCTTCGGGTCTCGCCTATGAAAGGCGTCATGCGGTTTGGGAAGAAAGGAAAGTTGAGTTCGAGGTTTATTGGCCCTTTTGAGATCTTGAGGCGAGTTGGGGAGGTTGCCTATGAGCTTGCCTTACCTCCCAGTTTGGCCGGAGTTCATCCGGTATTTCATGTTTCGATGCTCCGGAGATATCACGGGGATCCGTCGCATGTGTTGGATTTCAGTTCAGTCCAGCTGGACAAGGATCTATCCTATGTTGAGGAGCCAGTGGTTATTTTGGGCAGTCAGATCAGGAAGTTGAGGTCAAAGAACATCGCAACAGTGAAGGTTCAGTGGCGGGGTCAGCCGGCCGAGGAGGCGACTTGGGAGACCGAGCAGGATATGCGCAGCCAGTACCCTCATCTTTTCTCTACCTCAGGTATGTTCTCTATGCTCGTTCGAGGACGAATGAATGTTTAAGTGTAGGAGGATGTAACGACCCGGCCGGTTGTTTTTGGAATTTACGCCCCGATCCCCTATTAAGTGCTTCCCCTAAGTTCATTTCTGCTATTTTGGTATGCCGAGACGTTCGGTGTTAAGTTTTGGAGAGTTTTGGGACACTTAGTCCCTAAATGAGAGCTTAAGTGTTGAAAAATGGTCCGTAGTCGGAACAGTGTGAAGACAACCTCGGAATGGAAATCCGATGGTTCCGTTAGCTTCGTTAGGTGATTTCGGGGTTGGGAGCGTGTTCGGAATGTATTTTGGAAGTCCGTAGCTTATTTAGGCTTGAAATGCCGAAGTTTGAATTTTTGAAGCTTTTGGTCCAATAGTGAGTTTTTAATCCGAGGGTTGGATTGGAATTCCGGAAGTTACAGCAGTTCCGTCATGTCATTTGGGATGTGTGTGCAAAATTTCAGGTCATTCGGACGAGGTTCGAGTAGGTTTTTGATCGAAAGCGTGTTTTGTTGGAAATTGAAGTTCCTAGGCTTGAATCCTTGATTTAATCGGGTTTCCGGTGTTGTTTTAGGTGTTTTTAAGATTTGTACAAGTTTGAATAAGGCATTAGGGGGTATTGGTGCTTTTGGTTGAGGTCCCGGGGGCCTCGGGATGATTTTGGGTGGTTAACGGAAGAAGTTTGGAAGTTAAGAGGTAGCAGTTCTGCTGCTTCTGGTATCTTTTCGCTTCTGCGGCTTGGGAACCGCAGAAGCGGCCTTGGCTTCGCAGAAGCGATTTTTTGTCACCTTCCAAGAAACCGCAGAAGGGGTAGGAATTCCGCAGAAGCGGATCCGCTTCTGCTAGATGGGAACCGCAGAAGCGGAAGCTGGGATTTTAAAGGAATCCGTAGAAGCGGCCAGTGTTCTGCAAAAGCGGGACTACAGAAGCGGCCACTTGTCCGCAGAAGCAGAAATTCCTGGGCAGAAATAGAAATGTCGAGGGTTTAATTTCATAAGTTTGCAAAATCAATTGAGAGCTCGATTTAAGGCGATTTTGAGTGGGTTTTGAAGCGAAGATCACTGGGTAATGTTTCTTTGGTCCCTTCTTGTTATATTTCATCATTATATAGTTAAATACATCATCGGAATTCGAATTTAGGATCAAAAATTGGATAATTTGGGGTAAAACTTCATTACCTAAACTATTGAGTTTTGAGTGGGCATGGATGTACCTCACAACTACATGGATGAATATAAATGAGTTTAGACATATCAAAACAAGTTTAGACATACTTTTACAATCGGATTAATTAGCTAGGCTCGATATAACTGGACTAATTAGGTATGATTTATCAATATAAATGAGTTTGGCATAGTTAATTAGATATTGTGTTTCTACTCTTTCCTTTATCACGTTTCATACTTGTACATGATATTTACCCATTAGCTATGCAACTCCAATTGTGAGTAATTTGTATCTATATTAAATTGTTATTTTTTTAATATTCCATTTGTCAACCTCATTGTTTGTATCAAAATAATACTTGTTACATATTTTGATAGTTATTTTTATTATTTACCCTTACTTGTCAATTTCACTTTCACAGTTAATAATTACTTTATTACATACAAAGGACATTCAAAGATAATTCTTTCTTTTGATCAATCATTTTCTAAATAAGTTTTGCTCGCAATAATTTGACTTCAATCCTAAACCAAAAGGTTTTAAGTTTATTCTTTAAATTTATTTGGTTGATTGCCCAACACTTTACAAGTTAACTCGTATTCTTTACATTCTATTTGATCATTTGGAATGCATTTCTTTTTATACTTCATTCACCTACTTCCTTGTATATATTTTGCCATACACCTAAATGTTATTACTTTGGATATTTATTACATGACAGTCATATTGGTCATTTTAGTTTACAATTTCTTTATGAATATTAAATTGATCATTCATCACCTAATCCCTCATTTGATCAAGTCCAACTGGGAACCACGCTTTGTGGATCTCGAGGCATGCCTAACCCCTTCCCCTTAAGATAACTTAAACCCTTACCTAGAATCTCAATAGTAATTTTGCAGACCATAATCAAAGTGTACATTACATAGTGTAGTATCGGCGTCCTAGTGTACCTTAAATACTAGGTGGCAACATTAAACTCTAATTAACCTTGTAGAGTACCATAAGTTATATTTTCTTAACTCGTGTAAAATAGGATGCAACACTGACTATTTTCACTACCATGCTGAACCAAACCACTGCTCAAGAGACCAACTCCTTTAGATTACTCATGATTCGCCTTCACGGCAACACTACTCTTCCCAAGTATCCTATGGACCTCAATTAAAATTCATCCCAGGTGATCTCAATGTGAAGTATCATTTTCCTAAGACTCACGAGCCACTTATTCCCTCTTATACATCCGGTAGTACCTCCAACCCAAGTACCTGTTCTGAAGAAGCCTTCTATGAATCTGATGTTATCCCCTTCATCTCACAAATACTGAATTGTAGAACCGATAATGATACTGAAATGCACCAAGTCTCTTTCACAAACCAATACAAATCTCGAATCTTTAATCACACATAAATTCAGAAATCCTTAGATACCACATATTAAATCTTGAATCAATTAGATCCTTCTCAAGAGTCACACACTCTGTCCTAGTCTTGAATATGTAACCAATAAGGATGAACGATTAGTGCTTTGTTAGCACATGAATAAACCAAAATGAAATAACAGAGCGAATCCTTCCCTTCCACACTACCTCCACGGAAGATTATTGAACCTGAGTCCTTCCACAATCTCCATATATCACTAAGGTGAAATACAACACACACCCAATAATTCTTTGCTCAAATCATCATCAGAGTCATCCTCCTAATATCATATCCAATCCCCAAGCATCCCTGAGTCCAGAATATATTGCAACAAGCGACTAGGTGACCCAATCTCCACTACTAGACTCCCTACTTGGATTCAAGACACAATCACATAATCCAAAAATCCATAATGACTGCTCCTCCTTAACTGCCATGATCTCATATTGTTACACAGATGAATTCCTCAAAAGCTAATGGCGCATCAGCCATAACACATCCCAAATCATCAACCCAGATTCACATTCACCCTCATGACAGTCGTGCCATCTTCCTCGAGCGATCCGAACCCATTTTGTAGCATATGCATCCTACAGGGTAGAAGGTAAAATTGATCTTAGAAAACTCAGAAGAGATCAGGAAACCGCTGTCGACGCCCCTTTTTTCTCGCGAAATCGGGTTTACGATATTTGGGCGGACAACTCTATTCCCGTGTGGGAATTGGGTTTTTGGAATTGAAGAGTCGCCACCTAATGATTAAGTGCATTAGGACACTAAGAGTTTGAATTTGAAAACCAGAGTTCGGGTAAGGGCTAGAAATTATCTCGAGGGGAAGGTGTTAGGCACCCCTCAAGATCCACTAGTGTGGTTCCCGGCCATGCTATGTTGTGACTTTAATGCAAATAAGTATACAAATAACTTCACACTTAAGGGTTACAAATAGATACATAACAAGCATGTTGGAATCAAGGTCTAGATGATCTACAATTTGTTTTGAGGGAAGGTCTAAATGCAAAAAATTAATCAAGACATTGAAGAAATATTTAGAGAAAAAGAATGATGCTGTAAAATAAAAGAGGGGTTTTGGGTAGTTGAAAAGACAGAATTTTATTGATATTAAACAAAGTCACATAAAGGAAAGGGGGTCCTAGGTTTGTAAAACACATGGATCATCCACACAACACCGGTAATCAATCGTACGCATAGTGTTATCATGTGATCATCATCTCCATGTCTACCCTTCCCACCCCGTTAAGGTATTTAAGCGCGGAATGGTATCGTTACCTACTGCATGCTATTACTTGTTCCACCTATCAATCCCGGAGGCGTTTAGGACTACTAATCCTAAAAGGGAGGGAGCTTGGCTTTTCAGGGGTTTTAAAAGGATAAAATTCTAGGGCGACAAACAAAACACACAAAGCAGTTAATGGGGAAATAAGAACAATTAAAGGCTCAAGTAGGCCTCCTCACTTAAAGAAACGAATTGTTTAGCATGTCTTACATATACTGTTTAGGTCATTAATTAAAATTAGCGTAGGAAGAATTAATTTACCACATATTTCCCAGATAGGGAGTCCAAATTACAACTGCTTAGATGTAGTTGTCGAAAACTGATAGTTGATTAATTATCTAACTATTTGTATGTTAAACAGGGCCTATAGGCATGATACCTATTAATCCAGGGACGGAGGAATAACTGATTGCAAAAAAAAGTCATTAGTTATAAGCTCTACGAGTGTTAAACAAATTGCCACTGATTTTAAACTTAGGAACGAGTGGCGATTCTGATTAAGTTGATAGTTCCTATAGGCATGCTTTCTAGGTGTAACTGATTTTGAGCAGAGATCCTATAGGCAGGTTATCTATATGTAATGAGTTATTTTAACTCCTATAAGCAGGATTGCCTAATGACAAATGTATATGCAAAGTGCAGGAAGTCCTATAGGCATATCATCTATACAATATGCAGAGCTTCATTATCGATTTATTGCCATGGTATTATTACAAAGTGCAGAAAAACCTATGGGCATGGTATCTATGTGAACAATGCAGGCTTTGAAAGTGATAACCCTATGAACATGGTTTCTAGGCGAGATGCAGAATTTTAAAGAGTAAATATCCTATAGACATGGTATCTACGTGAAAATGCAGAGTTTGAAAGTAATGATTCTACGAACATGATTTCTGTGTGAGATGCAAAATTTTAAAGGGTGAATATCCTATAGACATGATTTCTATCCCTTTGGCATGCATACAGTCCTATCCCCTTTCACTATACTCCAGCAGTTATTACAAAGCTTATTACAGACCAAGCGAATCAGAAGAAAATAAAAAAATTACATCAGTGATTACATCTACATCTAATCAGCCTAATCTAGACTCAAAGTCTAATAATATGAGATAAACCAACTTCTAGGATCGGATTTTCAAAGCCTTTCTCTTATTTGGGATGTGTCAAGTTCCAAGGAACTTCAAGAATTCCAGGCAATGCTTACACCCCAAATATCATTGCAGAGTTAAGAATATAGTGCAGTGTGGAAGGGCCAGCCCTCAAATGTCCAAGTTCAGAGGGAACTCAAGGTCCCAAGGCAAGGCTCATAGGAGGGGGGCAGAACTTAGAGACTAGGAGTAAGTGTAAGTGCAATGAAAGGGAATTAGGGGGGAGCTAGGGCAGGCTGGTGGTCATGCCCAGCAACTGGAATGCTGACACACCCCTGACCAGCCGGTCAGCTTAAAATTTAAAGAGTTAGGACCTTTTGAAGGTCAGGTTCAGCCCTGGACAGCAACTTGGATGCTGCCAGACTATACCTTAACTCAATACACATAAGGGAATGGGGGTATGGGAAATTGAAAGAGGCTAGGATCCAAAGGACCCAGTTTTAATCCATGACAATAACTTTGTATATTGCTATGTCTTAAACTACAGCCCAAGCACATAAAAGGGGGATGGGGATAGGGATTCATTGCAGCAACAGATGGCAAGACATGAGCATTACTTTAAAGTTGAACTCTACAAAGCAGTAAAGTAGGCATGGGCATAAAAGCTTGTAAATAAACACATTGGAGTTGATGCTAGAATCAAAAGTAGGACATACCAGTTTCAGAAAAATAAACAAAAAGCATAAGCTTTGGTAAGCCAAATTGCGAGCAAGCAATGCAAAAGATCTCAGAAGAGAGTAAAGAGTCCAAGAGAGTTTGTGATTCGAAAATCAGTGAGTGAGTATTGTTGAAAGTATAGAAGGGAAGGCCCTTTTATAGTGCAGCAAGTAAGTAAGAAAAGGTAAGAAAAATAACCTTGAAAATCAATTTCCCTTCAATTAAGGGATTCTGATTTCCAACGGGTAAAGATAATTAAGGAAAGGGTCAATCAGAATATTTTCCCAAGCAGTACAATAAAGGGTAAATACATAAAAACTATTTAAGGTAAAAGTCTAGTGGCACTTGATTTGTGAAAAACAAGGAAAGGGAATCAGTAAAACAGCCAGTAAAAGAACCAAGTTGAAAGCCTTGTTCGATTGAACCGAGTCAGAAAAGTGGTAAAGGAAAGTTTAATTTAGGGGAAAATCAGTAACAATCAAGTAAGCAACATTAAAGGGATTCAGAATCGATTAACCGTTGGCAAAACCTTTGAAAGAGAAGCTCTCATATATGAAACACATAGACATGTCAAGCAAGAAGGATGTCATGCTAATTACGAAAGACTAGCAAGAACGTTTCAAAATCACAAACGCAGAAAAGGTTCAAATTCAGTTCATAAACTCGGAGTGAGTCTGAGAGTTCTCCCTGTCCAAACACAAAATCAAAATTGCCAAAGAAACCCCCAATCTTAGGGTTTTTAAACTCGAACTCGACACAGAGATGAGAAGGCAAGCTATTGAAACAGACTTAGAGGCCTCTTTCAGAGTCTCATGAGAAAACATACAAGCACAATGGCAGGTTCAAGGCAAATAGAACATGGAAACTAATTTGAGGTACAGGGAACTAGTTTCAAGAAAAACTTGGAATTTAAACGAGTTCAGGGGATAAAGGGGTAGTGTAAACTTAAGGAAATAGTCTATGAAACACATCTAGAAAGAACAAAGTCTTGTAAAGGCAAACAAAGGACTAAAACTCAGTAGGAAAACACAGTAAAGGAACACATAAGATAGGCATGTGAGAGCAATAGGAAACTTCATAATACAGCAAATATAAGAACACACGAAAAAGCATGCAAGTCAGAAAAGAGCAAACAAGAATATAGCAGGGATCGATTCACACCAAGAAAAGAAGAAGAAGAAGAGTCAAAAACATTTTCGAGAACCTTTTTCCAGAAACCCTAATCGAAAAGAAGTAACTTTTGAAAGAAAATCGGAGAAAACGTTTAAGAAACTTAAGCAATATTGCAAACATATAACAGATCTAAAAAATAATCGGAGAGAACCTCGATAGTTAGGGTTTCAGATGAACCCTAGAATGAGAAAGGCTTCGAAAATGTCCGATCTAAGTCGGATGAGGTCAGAATCACGCTCAGAAGATCAAGGGCCACCGGAGCAAGGCCGGAGATGGCCGGAATCCTCGAATCGGTGAAGGTTTGAGTGGAGACCTTTGAGGTCTAGCCCCAAACCTTCGAATACCAAGCACACAGGAGCAATAGGAGGTGAGTATGAGGGTTTCATGGCCTGAGAAGCCATGGAAACCGGCGAGAATTGCAGGGATTAGGGTTATCTTGGATGGCGGTGACTAGGGTTTGCAGAGAGAATGGGAGAGGAAGGGGATTCAAGGGCGGCGGGTTAGGAGAAATGAATTAGGGTTGGGGAGTTTGGTAAATTAAAAAGGAAAGGGTGTGTTTGGGCTGTTGATCTTTTAGATCAACGGGTGTGATTTAAAGGGGGGACGGTCGGGTAATTTAATTGGGTCAGGGGTTGGGTTGATTTTAGGAATTGGGCCGGTTGAAATTGGGTTTAAATTGGGACTGTAATGGGGCTATAATTGAAATGTAGATGGGCTATATATTAAATAGCCAATTTTCCCTTTTTAATTTAATTAAAATAGTTGAAATAATTTTAAAAACAAATTAAAAGCACTGAATTAATTAAAAATATATAAATGTTAATCTAAAAATACTGGGAGCAATTTTATAATTGTAAAATGCTATTAATCGCAATATAGGCTATAATTGCAATTTTATGCAATTTTAGCTTTGAAATATCAAATAAATTTATAAAAAATATGCAAAAATCACCTTAATTATATCTTAATATAAATATGAGAATGAAATAATTTATTAACCAAAAATGCTAGTTTGGAAATAATTATTGAATTTTGTAGTGTAAAAATAGACAATAAATTGATCTAAGAAATCTTTAAAATTAAAGGAGAAATACCAAACTTTTGGGCAAACATACACACGCTATTTTGAGAATATTTTGAGCATAAAAAATAGGCAGGGAAAAATTGGGTATCAACAGCTAACCCTCTTTACCCGGGAAGGATGAAAGAGTTGTCGGGTAAAGATATGATGGCCAATTTTGACCGAAAGAAATGATATAAAAAGGTCTTGACCGAGCTCTGGCTCCTGAGCTGCCTACATATCCCTAGTATTACAGGAATCAGGCCATATGTAATTCAGGGTCCGCCGACAGAACATGCCGATGGAGATTTCGAATGACGGACGCGGTATTTAGGTTGGGAAGGATGGTCAGGGACCGATGGGCTGCGGGAACCGGAGCGAGATCACTCCTGCTGTAATGGCCGTTTCCAGCTGGTGTACCTGCAGATGAGCAATACAAACATATCGTGCATAAACTTAAACGTGATGCAAGTTCCCGTTGGACCATTAATGCTGTCTTCGGATGGGCAGGATGACGTCCTCAGACCATGACGTCCTGGGCCATGAAGCATATAATAAAGGATTCGCAGGCTATGAAATGACGTTCTCGGGCTATGATAATGGGGCCTCCGAACCATGATGCCTTTGAATAATGATGTGCAAAATATAAAGGGGGGGTGATCACGCCCAACAATGCCTTATAAAAAGGACTCTGCGGACGTTGCAAATATAACCCGAGTATTACGCCCAGGGTCGAATCCACAGAGAGTTAACCTATCAACCACTATCTTCAGACCCACTAATTCTCCAGAACCAGCTTCCCAAATATTCAAATCTCAGTTGAGTGTTCTTTAACAACTAGCTTGTCAGTAACTAAATAGCTGTAAACTAAATTAATAAGGTTGTAAACAATTATGAGGAAAAGCTAAGGCAATGATTTCCCCTATTGATGGAATCCCTTCTGTTTATGCTCATACAAATTTACCCACACATCTCTATCAATCATTAACACTAATCTTACCACAAATCTCTCCCGAGTAATCACAGTAATTTACTATTGCACTCTCCCGAGCTACACTAGCTTACTTTATTTAGCACGATTCACTTTAGATTACACCCAAGGCTTCGTTATCCCTAATCCCGCCTTTAAACCCGCAATTATAGATTCCTCTAATAATCTAGGAGTGGTGTTGTTCAACAATACCCTAAATATGCACTCTTTTCCAAGTTATGCACACTAAATAGGCACAGCTAATTGAGGATCCTGTCAATTAACCACAACGAACACGAAGTTGAACAAATAGAGATTAAACTAGCAATTTGTATTCACATAAACAAGAAGTTCATCACCCAATAGGTTCCATCAAAACCTTAGACAAGGAATTTAGCTACTCATGGCTATGAGAAAATAGACTAAGATTGAATTCATCATAAAAATCAAAAGAAAAGAAGAAAGATGTTTAGAGTATTCTCTCACAATGGTTTTTCTTGCTAAGAAACCTTAAAAATCAATAAATGCCTCTCTTGGGCGAAGTCTAATGTTTTAAATAGGGTTTAGGTCTAAAAATCCCGTAATTGACACTTTGGTCCCTGAAGTTTCTGCACCTGCCGCGGTTCTGCTGCGGTCGCGGTAGAACTGCGGCCAAACACCCTCGCGGAATCCTTGAAGTTCTGCAGCTGCTTTCCACCGCGGTTCTGCCGCGGTCGCGGTGGAACCGCGGTGGACCCAGTGCTCTGAATCTTCGGCCTGTTTTGCATGGTTCACTTGGGAAATTTCACAGTTGGCCTCTTTTTCATCAATTTTGACTCCAAAACTGCTCCTTAGCCTTCCTTATACATATATCACCTGCAAATCATGAAAAGCACTAATAAGAGCATTTTGTTATCACTTCTAACATTAAAACTACACAAGAAGGTGATTATTTAAGGTTTGATTATAGTCAAATTCACCTATTATCAACTGTGTGGGCAAAATATCCTTAAGAATAATGACATTGACACACCTCAAGCTTTAATAAATCCTACTCTCTCCATAATCAAATTTTCCATCAAGTTATGTTACATATATAATATTCTTCGATTTAAAAAAAAGGTCCTATCTCTCTCTATCATTACTGTGCACAAGATAAGAAAACAAATTGAAGTGGTATATATCAAGCCACTCTTCCTCATTAATTTGATTGATTTAACTTTTATTTGGTTTTGATTTTGCTAATTAAGGTTGTATACATTATAAAATTGTAGTTTATAATGCTTTCACACTGCTACAACGTCCGAGTTGAACTGACTACAGATCCCATGCACACCTAACAGAAGTCCGGTGTACTAAGGTCCCGCTATAAGCCCGGTCCGGGAAAGGTCCTTACCACAAGAGTCTATTATACACAGTCTTATCCTGCATTTCTATAAGAGGTTGTTTCCACGATTCGAACATGTGACCTCCTTATCGCATGGCAACAACTTTACCAATTACGCCAAGGCTTTCCTTCGTTCAATTCACACTCAAGTTAATACTTTTTTTTAAGTTTATTATATTTGAATCCTGCATTAATCATTATTAAATTTGACCTTTGTTTTTTCTTTAACAAGCAGAGATCAAAAATTGTGCGTCTAATATGATGGGAACACGCTTTTTTGATCGCCGTCCACTTTTGCAGCCAAGTTCCCAATAA
Organism: Nicotiana attenuata; assembly: GCF_001879085.1. NCBI lineage: Eukaryota > Viridiplantae > Streptophyta > Magnoliopsida > Solanales > Solanaceae > Nicotiana > Nicotiana attenuata. The sequence goes on from NW_017670493.1 coordinate 557,428, forward strand.
TTATGTATTCTTACATGGACAATGAAAGTTCCAATGAAGCATGCTGTTAGTACAATGGAGCAAATAATAATAGATATTTTATGATATTAATTAGTACTAATCTGGAACAAAAGCTGCAACTGCATATTCTTGGACTAGAACTGAAGAATTTAATACATGTTATAACATTAAAAAAAAACACGCATAAGATCTTATACTGCATAGTTATAGAAGTAATTAAAATGTGTAGTTGTCAACTTATGTTTAACCCTTGCTTAGTGCCTAAATATTGGAATTTGAGATATTTGAACTTCGAATCTTTAGTATCTATAAATACGTTGAAAATACTCATGAAATCTCTCATTAAAAGGTAGAGTTGTCGGCAGTTATTTAATATTCTTAAACAGTGAGTCAGTTGTTGATCTTGACGTGCACTCATGAAATCTCTCATTAAAAGATACAGTTGTCAGTAATTGTTATTTAATGTTTCTTAAATAGTGAGTCAGTTGTTGATCTAGGCAGTGCACTATATGTAAGATTTGATATTACTCTAATGTACTCTCTTCATGATATTTTTAAAAATGTATGAGTAGTTCAATACAAACTAAAGACAAAAGAAATACATGTAGATTCTCTTCCTAAATCAAGGATTAATTCTTGATAATTTGTCAATGAAATAACTCTAACTCTAGAGTTAATATGGTGACAATGTTTTGAACAAGTTTTCTCATCTCATGGCTAACCAACAATTGCTTAAGATTGGCGTTGCAATAGATCTTAGAGAAAACTACCCTTTATAACCCCTCAAAATTTTAATAGCCCATGGTTTGTCCTACTTACAAACAATGGCCCTTCGGCCCAAAAGTATTGCATATAGTAGCCGAAAGGAATGAGTATGACAACATAAGCGCCTGTAGCTCAGTGGATAGAGCGCCTGTTTCCTAAGCTGAAGATCGTAGGTTCGACCCCTGCCTGGTGCGATAGAGCAACTCTTTTTTGCAATGTATAAATATTGTATCCTAAGTTCGACAGTGTATCCTTGGTGTATATTGAGCCTATCTCGAGTGTGCTTGTGTATCTAAAGTGTATATATTTGTGTACCCCAAATGTATTTTGTATCGTGAATGTATAATATGTCTGAATAATGTATCAAAATTGTATATAATGTGTATTTTCTAATATGTAAACATAGTGCATATAAATTATATACAATTTTGTATGTGTAATGTGTGCACAGTGTGTATTTTGGAGTGTATCATGTATTTTTGTATAGTGACAGTCTTTTTTGTATATATTTTGTATAGTTACATCTATTTTGTATATATTTTGTACAGTTATATCTATTTTGTATATTTTTTGTATAGCGACAGTCTATTTTGTATATTTTATGTATAGTGACAGTCTATTTTGTATCGTGAAAGACTATTTAGTATATTTTTTGCATACTGACAGTCTATTTTGTATATATTTTGTATAGTGATAGTCTATTGTATATAAATTGTACAATAAGAGTCTATTTTGTATATTTTTTGAATAGTGCCAACCTATATTCTATGTATCTTCCACCACCTTCCTGCATTGTACGATTGTACCCCACCACTTACCAAGACATAACTGGAAAATCAAATGACCAATTGCATATCTGATTTTAAATGTTATAACCAGAATTGTATTCTTCTTTACATAAGTTTCCTTTTCTTTCTAATATGATGATACCATGTAAGCCAAAAAAGATTATAGCTTGTGAAGAAAACAATTTAAACCCTCTCAAAATTTGCCAATTGGCAACATTGATGATTGATGTAATTCTCCTTAATTCATACTTCCAATGTTTTCAGTGGGAGGATTATAAAAGCCAAAATTCCAGCAAATAAAAAATAATATAATTCTTTTGGCTATTAAATTTGGCCGACAAAGAGCATCTTTAGAAATTCGCTGAAAAGAGGTCATGCGAGGAAGAAAAATTTACTGATGTAATACTACAAAATTGGGGACCAGAAGACATATAAAAAGAATCCAAGCAAAACTAAATGGGGAAAGTCCAATAAAATGTTAGTATGCCATCAGGTGCTTGTGAGTTCGGTGGCTAGCCACTAGAATATATTGGGCTATAAAATGCATAATGTAACTTTCGGCTAGCGGTTGTTATAAATTTAGCCCGAAAGGCTATAAATGAATTTTGCTCATAGTAATTTGCCACAAGTGAAATATTGTTCTAAAGTTGAAAGCTTATACAAGTGAAACTTTAGAAAACTTTTCTCAAGTTTCGAACTGAAATTGATGATGCTTTTAATTATTTGTGCAGGGGAATTAATGTGTCTAAAATTTTGAAAATCACTTGTATGGTTAAAAACAATATTTAAGTTATAAAACAAAGATTAATGATAAACATGTAAGTTTCTAAACAATGATAAATATCATAAATGTCGATTCTGTTATAAATAGAATTTTATTTATGGTGAATGTCTATATTTAGAGAGATTTTAGGGTTTATTACTTGGTGGCTAAGTCACCCCCCAATAAATAGAGGGTTCTATTCCATTGTAATTCATCTCAAATCAATAAGAATTCTCTCTCTCTTTCTCTGCAATACTATTCTTCTTCTTTTATTGTTTCATAACACATTATCAACACGATACTCTAACAAGTTGAGTAGAAGCTTTGGGATTGAGCATAATGACTGTCAACTGTTCCATGAACTTCCTTCATGATTATATTCTGGATTTAAGGTAAGCATTTTACCGTATTTTTCTCTTTTATTCTATAATTTGATTTAAATACAAGCAAAGACAATAAAATTTGATTATAACTCTAATGGAGTTACTAATAAATTATAACCACTCGAAGTGGTAAAATTTCTATGTCTTGCCATGATCAAATTTATGTATGATTATGGGCACAAGAAGTGCATACCCGTCCCATTGAATTTGCTTCATTCTCATTCCCTTAAGAGAATGTGATAGCAGTATGTGATAAGTCTGAAAGAAGACAAAATTATTACCGTAAAGATATCAATGGATGTGGACGTGGTATTAGACAAAATTATAATCGTCATCATTGTGATAATGAGAATAATAAGGATTCTCAAAATAATCCTTCACTCTGTGAAAGTAATATTTGTCATTGATTTGACATGAAATTTTATAAAGTACGTATAGATTATTATGGTCTATTCATGATGTGAACGTGACAACATCTGATTTATGAATACATATTCATTCTTCAAAGAATATGAACGTGCTAGTGGTAGTGAATATACCACACTCATCTCTAGAAGGAGGTTTGAGATGATATAAGAAAATAATGTCATTATTGTGACATGAAGTCGTTGGTCACGTACCTATTGTACGCCAAAATATTTTGGCAATGTGATTATTAAAGGACAACAATAATGCAAGAAACATATCATGCATATAATTTTGACCATGACCATAATGGTATAACTTTCTCCTTGAAAGAGATATATGACCATATGGATGTTGATGAATATGTGGTAGTACAAAATTAATTGAGAGCTCTGGAAGAGCCAAGTATCACTATTTTGGAAAAATAAAATTGATTATCAATAAGATATGTGTGTAGTAAGTTTCANAACTCTTTTTTGCAATGTATAAATATTGTATCCTAAGTTCGACAGTGTATCCTTGGTGTATATTGAGCCTATCTCGAGTGTGCTTGTGTATCTAAAGTGTATATATTTGTGTACCCCAAATGTATTTTCTATCGTGAATGTATAATATGTCTGAACAATGTATCAAAATTGTATAAAATGTGTATTTTCTAATATGTAAACATAGTGCATATAAATTATATACAATTTTGTATGTGTAATGTGTGCACAATGTGTATTTGGAGTGTATCGTGTATTTTTGTATAGTGACAGTCTTTTTTGTATATATTTTGTATAGTTACATCTATTTTGTATATATTTTGTACAGTTACATCTATTTTGTATATATTTTGTACAGTTACATCTATTTTGTATATTTTTTGTATAGTGGCAGTCTATTTTGTATAGTGATAGTCTATTTTGTATATTTTATGTATAGCGACAGTCTATTTTGTATCGTGAAAGACTATTTAGTATATTTTTTGCATACTGACAGTCTATTTTGTATATATTTTATATAGTGATAGTCTATTGTATATAAATTGTACAATAAAAGTCTATTTTGTATATTTTTTGAATAGTGACAACCTATATTCTATGTATCTTTCACCACCTTCCTGCATTGTACGGTTGTACCCCACCACTTACCAAGGCATAACTGGAAAATCAAATGACCAATTGCATATCTTATTTTAAATGTTATAACCAGAATTGTATTCTTCTTTACATAAGTTTCCTTTTCTTTCTAATTTGATGATACCATATAAGCCAAAAAAGATTATAGCTTGTGAAGAAAATAATTTAAACAGTTGTATGTCCCTCTCAAAATTTGCCAATTGGCAACATTGATGATTGATGTAATTCTCCTTAATTCATACTTCCAATGTTTTCAGTGGGAGGATTATAAAAGCCAAAATTCCAGCAAATAAAAAATAATATAATTCTTTTGGCTATTAAATTTGGCCGACAAAGAGCATCTTTAGAAATTCGCTGAAAGAGGTCATGCGAGGAAGAAAAAATTACTGATGTAATACTACAAAATTGGGGACCAGAAGATATATAAAAAGAGTCCAAGCAAAACTAAATGGGGAAAGTCCAATAAAATTGTTAGTATTCCATCAGGTGCTTGTGAGTTCGGTGGCTAGCCACTAGAATAATTATTGGGCTATAAAATGCATAATGTAACTTTCGGCTAGCGGTTGTCATAAATTTAGCCCGAAAGGCTATATATGAATTTTGCTCTAGATCTTATTAGTACCCTTTTTTTTCTTTTCTTTTTTTTCCCAGTTCATGAGCCCAACTTCATCAAAAGAAATTAGGGGGAAAAATAATTAGCTAGGCTGAAAAGACTAAAGAGTTTGGAAGAATATATTATTGAACCCAAGTAGCAAGTTCATTTTTTTCCCTTTTTAATGTTGGGAACAAGTAGTATATTTGCATTTTAAGCTTATTCATATTATAATTTCCAGAATCACCTTGTTTAATTTGATTCTTTGATCTTCTTAAAATTAAATGGGCAAGTTACACATTTAGCCTGGCAAAAAATAATTACATAATGTTAATCAAGTATACAAAAATATACACTAATTATCACACACACATAATGCCAGCTAATATTTTTTGGAGCGGCTATACAGTGTAGTTTTCTCGAATTAAAAATGGAAATACATGCATGCATTAGGCTCAACATAAAATCCTTGATGTCTTAAGAAATGTTAAAATATCATGGTATAGCCAGTTTTCACACTGGTCAATGAAAAATAGCCAGCGTTTATCAAGTCAATGAAAAATAGCCACTATTTTGCTGCAACAGGGACCGGTCCAGTATAATATACGGGAGTTCTGGTGCATTTGTGTACGAACTCCAGCATATTATGCTGGACCGGTATACTTTGCTAACTCCTGTAAAATTTGCGGGAGACTGGAGCACCAGTGCTCCAAACTCCAGTATATTATACTGGACAATTATACTTGCTGGAACTCCCGTAAAATTTGCGGGAGTTCCAGCATAGTTATCCTGGAACTCCCGTGCATACTTATGCTGGAACTCCCGTAAAATTTGCGGGCGTATTTTTCCGGATTTTGAACAGTGTTTTCGCTCAGATTTAAAGTGGCTAAATTTCGATGACTTTTGAAACTTGACTATTTTTCAACGACCAGTGGTAAATCTGGCTATTTTTGAATTTCTCCCTTAAGAAATGGAAGGAATCCATTAGGAAACTAGCCCATTAAAGGGAATAGTATTCTTGAGTGAGACTCAGCCCATTGTCTTGGATTCCCGGGCCCAACTAACGAATGAAGGAAAAACAAAAGAAAGGGAAAACTATAGTATAGTTGCTTCCGAAAATAATAGCCGATAAAATATATATTTTGTACTTATTAATATATAATATACATATTTTTTGTATATTTGACTAGCGAATGCCAATCGGCCAAATATATAAGTGAAACTTTCAGAAACCACTATGTTTTAGTGGTTATTAGCTAGTTGTAGCTACCATTTACTATATTACTTCCTATAGCTATGTTTTCAGATTTTTTAGAGTGTATTCGATACATTTAAGCTAGTGTATTCATGAATACAGTATCATTTCTAGGCGTGAAACAGGGGATTACAGCAAGACAGATTTTTGTATTCGAGTGTATTTGAATGTATTCATGGCGTGTAACATGGGATTACAGCTGGACAGATTATTGTATCGACTGTATTCACGGCGTGAAACAGGGGATTACACAGTTTTTAAACAGAAAGTGAATCAATTAACATAATAGACTCCTAATATAACTCAACAAACTCAATTATAACACACAAATTTTGTATTTCCAGTTATAAAAAAGATTCTCAACCGAAAAATACCCCAAAAACATAGCAATATTCAGAGAAATTATATAATACATCTGAATACATAAATTATATTAATTAAAAAAATATATATGAATACATTCATGGAATATAGGGAGACAGTAAATACAATGAAATACATGAAATATAGCGAGATACACTATAATACAATGGAAAAAAAAAAAGACAATGAATACAACGAAATACATGAAAATACATCGAGATACATTGAAATACACTTAAAAAAAAGGTAACGGAATCTTCAAGTTGCTCAGCCCCAAACTCCGTCGTCTTTGTTCAAGAACAACCCTAATGTCGTCTCGTCGCGAGGGCTGCGATTCTGACTCGAAACGTCATTGTTCCCGTTACTGTGATACTATTCCGGCAATAGAAAGCAAAGTTATGCGAGAATAAACCAATCGACAGAATTGCAATTTGCAGATCACATCTAACCTTTATTCAAAACCATCACACAACAACCAAATTGCAGCTTTGCAGAGAATCCCTTAAACCCAAAGCAAAAACTTCCCCCTGATAACTCATCTGTGTGTTAATTGTGTGTGAAAATAAAATGCACGGAAGACCACGCAAAGCTCCAACAACAGAAGAGCAACAAGCTTCTGCTATCAAAGCTTCCAAATTACGTTCTCTCCAATCCCAATTTCTCCAATTCCATCGGAGATTCGCCGCTGATGGAGGTGGTGGCGGAGAAGCTTTCTAGGAAGAAGAACGATCGACGGAGGAACTGATGAGAGAGAATCCATGAGTTTGTATTCATGGAAAAAAATGGCGTTGAGAGAGAGGGTGGAGAAAAATGTGAAAGAATGAGAGAGAAAATAATACAAAGTTTATTTTATGGCTTAATAGGAGGTAACCATAAATAGATATTTGGCTATAAGAAATCAAAAGGTAGCTATGGAATATAATTTTTTAAAAGAATATTTATTTAAAGTAATAAGGTATCAATCTTTGCTATTGGATGTAACTAATCCAATATATAACCTGCCCAAAAAGAAACCCAACAAAGTAAGCTTGTCATAGCATGACGATTCATTGAAAGTAAGGCATTACAAACGGACAAAGAGAGAGAGGAATTGTTGACATGCAGTCACGTCCGCAGAATTTTATACTAGAAAGTTCATCAAAATATTCGTGTTTATGTATATATCTAAGATTTTTATGACATCACGCATATATAAATGTGAAAAATTGTTATTTCTAACAAATTTGTGTTTTGATGTAATAGCTCAATTCAATAGTGATATCATCTGCATGAGCATAGGCACAAAGCCTTAAAGACATAATATTATGTTCCAAGATTTAATTATTTCATAGATATCTACAGTGTTACATATACTCGAATTATTAAGGAGCCAAACACTACAAAATGCGGTCATTCTTTGACTGTAAACCATATTTAGTCAATTTCTCAAAATTTTGGTGAACGTTTTTAAATATTTGTCCCTCGAAAATTATAGTTTTTTCCCTTTAACTGAGAATCTAATCAAAATATTTCTTGCACCCCTCCTGTCACGATCCGAAATTCCCACCGTCGGTACCATGATGACGCCTAACATTTCACTTGCTAGGCAAGCCAACGTTAGAACAATTTACTTTTTTTAACAGTTTAAATGATAACATCAATAATGAACTGAAATAATCTAAATGTAAATGCGGAAGTTAAAACCGGCCAAACATCTATTACAAATCCTTGAACCAGGTGTCACAAGTGCACGAGCTTCTAGAGTAATATATATAAGGGTCTGAAATAAATACAAAGCTGTTAGAATGAAAATATACAGCTGAAAAGAAAGAGGATGGGGACTCCAGGTGTTGCGGGCGCTGAACAGTCGTACCTCAAGTCTCCGTAAATGTCCAATTCGAGCATGCTAATAACCGCCGCTGGGACCGACTCCAAAATCTGCACAGTGTGCAGAGTGTAGTATCAGTACAACCGACTCCATGTATTGGTAAGTGTCGAGCCTAACCTCGACGAAGTAGTGACGAGGCTAAGGTGGGTCACCTACACTATAACCTGTACGCGGTATATATAATAATGACAGAAAAATAGAAATATTGAACAGGATTTAAACAGTCATCTGAAAATAATGACCACAGCCTCAAGAGTAAACCAGTACCGTCCAGAAATACCAATCTTTAACAGTTCAAACAAAATACCGGAATCCAACACAGCCCAAGTAATGGGAACATATAGATTGATGCACGCAGCCCAATCCCACCAGACAACACAAGATCCTCCCTTATTTCACTGTATCAATATTAACAACAGTAAATAATATATGTATCTTGCGGCGCGCAACCAAGTCCCACCATATATCAATATCAGTATCGTAATTCACTCTTATTTCACCATATCAATCCACCCTTATTCCACTTGTTGCGGCGTGCAACGCGATCCCACCGCATAGAGCATAATCACCCTTATTCCCCCATAAAGATCCACCATTATTACACCTGCTGCGACGTGCAGCCGATGCCACCGTATCAGTACCAAATGCTCACAACACAATCAAATCAATAGTTCAACCACAAAGCTTTCATGATCAATAAATACCAAACTGAACCAAAAGGGAACTTGTACAATAAAGAAATTTACACGAGTAATGCTACACAGCGAGATCAATCCAGCAATTGACAATTAGATGGTGCAAGTAAGTCAATTTGAACCAATAGCAGGGAGTCATGAAAACTATGGAAGAACTAACATTGTGAACAGGAGAAGACATTGAATAACAAGTAGCAATTAAGCATGGAAAGCATACAGAGCATATAACAGTTAAGACAGGAAAGGAAATAATTAAGGAAAAGCGACAAATCAGGGAAAACAGATAATTTGACGGCGTATAAGCACTCCTCACCTCGCATATACGCCGCTCACATGAGAATCACATACCACATAGTCTGAGGGTTCCTAATTTCCTCAAGTCAAGGTTAGACACAACACTTACCTCACTCCGCAGTCACTTCAAAGCTCTACAGGGGCCTTTCCCCCAGAGTTCGCCTCCAATCCACTCGTATCTAGCCACAATTAACTCAATAACATTAAATATTTCTAAAGAAATCAACTATAATGCATAAATTTAGATTTCCCAAACTTTCCCCCCAAAAGTCAAAAATCGACCCCGGGCCTGCTTGGTCAAAACCTAAGGTTCGGACCAAAATCCATTTACCCATTCACCCCCGAGCCCGATTATGTAATTTATTTCGAAGTTCGACCTCAATTCGAAGTCTAAATCCCAATTTCACAAAAATTCCTAATTCTTCCCAAACCCCCAATTTCCATCATAAAAATCCTAGATTTTAGGTTAAAGATTTGTGAAATGTAATGAAAGATTGAAAGGAAATGAGTTAGAATCACTTACCAATGTTTTGGGGTAGAAATGGTCTTTGGAAAATCGCCTATAGGTTTTCTTGTTTTGAAAGTTTTGAAGAATGAGCAAAATTCCCGTCTAAGTCAAGTTTTACCAACTACAGATGTCGCAAATGCGATACCATGTTCGCATTTGCGAACAACGCAAATGTGAGAAAGAGGTCGCAATTGCGAACTCCCCTCAGAACCCCACTGATCGCATTTGCGATAAAGTGGTCGCAAATGCGAACCCTGATGCCATCGCAAATGCGGACCATCATTCGCAAATGCGAAGAAAATTCAAACAGTGTTGAGTCACAAATGCGACTCTACCTTCGCAAAAGCGGAACTAGAAAGTACGCAAATGCGAACTTTTTACTCGCAAATGCGAGTACCCCCTGCCATGCCCAGGTTCGCAAATGCGATATTTCTTCGCAAATGCGAGACCTACAACAGATACCAGAAACAAAAATGCATCAGCTATGTTTTTCTAGTTCAAAACACTGTAGCCTATCCAAAACTCACCCGGGACCTCGGGGCTCCAACTAAACATGCAAACAAGTCCTAAAACATCATAAGTACTTGCTCAGGCGATCAAATCGCCAAAATAACACCTAGAACTACGAATTGAACACCAAATCACATGAAATTTTCAAGATAACTTTAAAACCTCTATTTTCACGACCGGACGTCCGAATCACGTCAAACCAACTCCGTTTCTCACCAAATTTCACCGACAAGTCTTAAATATTATAATGGACCTGGACCGGGCTCCGGAACCAAAATACGGACCCGATATCAACAAGACCAAACATCAATCAATTCTTTAAAACCATTAAACTTTCAGACTTTCAATTTTCAACCAAAATTCATATCTCAAGCTAGGGACCTCGAAAATCGATTCCAGCATACACCCAGGTCCCAAATTATTATACGGACCTACCGGGACCATCGAAACACGGGTCCGGATCCGTTTACTCAAAATGTTGACCAAAGTCAACTAAATTTAACTTTTATGGCAAAAATTCTTATTTTTATCAGTTTTTAACATATAAGCCTTCCAGAAAAACACCCGGACCGCGCACACAAATCAAGGAAGGCTAGTTTAAGATATTTTAATGATTTTGAACACAGAATTTAGTTCTAAAATGTGAGATGACCTATCGGATCATCACATTCTCCACCTCTAAAACAATCGTTCATCCTCGAACCGACATAGAAAAGTACCTGAGCTGGTGAAAAGGTGGGGATATCTACTTGACATGTCCGCCTCGGACTACCAAGTAGCTGCCCCGACGGGCTGACCTCTCCACTGCACTCAAACTGAAGGATAACTCTTTGATCTCAACTGGCGAACCTGCCGGGCTAGAATAGCCACCGGCTCCTCCTAATAGGTCAAATCCTTGTCCAACTGGACAGAGATGAAATCTAGCACATGAGACGGATCACCGTGGTACTTCCGGAGCATGGACACACGGAATACCGGATGAACTGCTGATAAATTGGGTGGCAATGCGAGCTTGTAAGCCACCTCACCCACCCTCTGGAGAATCTCAAAAGGTTCGATGTACCTAGGGCTCAACTTGCCCTTCTTCGCAAACCTCATTACACACTTCATGGGTGACACACGGAGCAACACTCTCTCTCCGACCATGAATGCAACATCACGAAACCCTACGGTCGGCATAACTCTTCTGCCTGGACTGAGCTGTGCAAAGCCTATCCTGAATGATCTTAACCTTATCCAAGGTATCCTGTACCAAATCTGTACCCAATAGCCGAGCCACCCCCGGCTCAAATGATCCAACTGGCGATAGACACCGTCTACCATATAATGCCTCATAGGGAGCCATCTGGATGCTCGACTGATAATTGTTGTTGTAGGCAAACTCCGCAAGTGGCAAGAACTGATCCTAAGAGCCTCTGAAGTCAATAACACAAGCGCGGAGCATATCTTCTAATATCTGAATAGTGCGCTCGGACTGTCCGTCCGTCTGAGGATGAAATGTTATGCTCAACTCAACTTGCATGCCCAACTCACGTTATACTGCCTTCCAGAAATCTGAGGTGAACTGCGTACCTCGATCAGAAATGATAGACATGGGCACACCGTGAAGACGAACGATCTCGCGGATATAGATCTCTGCCAACCGCTCTGAAGAATAGGTAACTGCCACAGGAATGAAGTGCACTGACTTGGTTAGCCTATCCACAATAACCCAAACTGCATCGAACATCCTCTGAGTTCATGGGAATCCAATGACGAAATCCATAGTGATACGCTCCCACTTCCACTCAGGGATCTCTATCTTCTGAAGCAAATCACTAGGTCTCTGATGCTTGTACTTTACTTCCTGACAATTTAGACACCGAGCTACATATGCAACTATGTCCTTCTTCATCCTCCTCCACCAATAATGTTGCCGCAAGTCCTGATACATCTTGGCGGCGCCCGGATGAATAGAATACCGGGAACTGTGGGCCTCCTCTAGAATCAACTCATGAAGTCCATGCACATTAGGCACACAAACGCGACCCTGCATCTTCAAAACTCCATCATCTCCAACTGTAACCTACTTGGCATCTCCATACCGCACTGTGTCCCTAAGGACAAGCAAATGAGGGTCATCATACTGCAGCTCCCTGATACGCTCAAACAAGGAAGACCGAGCGACGGTACAAGCTAGAACACGACTGGGCTCAGAAACATCCAGCCTCACGAACTGATTGGCCAAGGCCTGAATATCTAATGCAAGCGGTTTCTCACCGACTGGAATGAACGCAAGGCTGCCCATACTCACTGGCTTTCTACTCAAAGCATCGGCCACTACATTGGCCTTCCCGGGATGATACAAGATGGTGATATCATAGTCTTTCAATGGCTCCAACCACCTTCTCTGCCTCAAATTGAGCTCCTTTTGCTTGAGCAAATACTGCAAACTCTGATGGTGCGTGAACACCTCACACGACATGCCATAAAGATAGTGCCTCCAAATCTTCAGCGTATGAACAATGGCTACCAACTCTAAGTCATGAACAGGGTAATTCTTCTCGTGAACCTTCAGCTGCCGCAACGCATATGCAATCACCTTAACACCTTGCATCAATATCGCACCAAGTCCAATACGAGATGCATCATAATATACCGTATAACATCCTGAACCTGTAGGCAACACCAACATTGGCGCCGTAGTCAAAGCAGTCTTGAGCTTCTGAAAGCTCGCCTCACACTCGTCTGACCATCTAAATAGGGCACTCTTCTGGGTCAACCTGGTCAACGGGGCTGCTATAGATGACAACCCCTCCACGAACCAACGGTAATAACCCGCTAAACCCAAGAAACTCCGGATCTATGTAGCTGATATGGGTCTAGGCTAGTTCTGAACTGCCTTAATCTTCTTAGGATCCACCTGAATGCCCTTTGCCGATACAACGGGCCCAAAGAAGGCAACTAAGCTCAACCAAAACTCGCATTTTGAAAACTTAGCATATAACTAGCTGTCTCTCAGAGTCTGAAGAATAATTCGAATGTGCTGCTCATGCTCCTCTCGACTGCGGGAGTAGATCAAAATATCATCAATAAACACAATCACAAAGGAATCCATATAGGGCTTGAACACCCGATTCATCAAATCCATAAATGTTGCTAGGGCATTTGTCAGCCCAAATGACATCACTAGAAACTCATAATGCCCATACCGAGTTCGAAAAGCTGTCTTCGGGACATCAGATGCTCTAATCCTCAACTGATGGTAGCCAAACCTCAAATCAATCTTTGAAAACACTTTGGCACCCTGAAGCTGATCAAATAAGTCATCAATCCTTGGCAATGGATACTTATTCTTCATAGTGACTTTGTTCCACTGTCGATAATCTATGCACATCCCCATCGATCCATCCTTCTTCTTCACAAACAACACAGGCGCACCACAGGGCGAGACACTAGGTCTAATGAAGCCCTTATCAAGCAAATCTTGCAGTTGTTCCTTCAATTATTTCAACTCTGGCGGGGCCATGCAGTACGGTGGAATAGAAATGGCCTGAGTGCCCTGAGCCAAATCAATACAGAAGTCAATATCCCTGTCGGGTGGCATCCCCGGTAGATTTGCGGGAAATACCTCTGGAAAACTCACGAACAACTGGTACTGAATCCATAGAAGGGACCTCCGCAGAAGAATCACGGACATAAGCCAAATAAGATAGACACCCCTTCATAACCATATGCCGAGTCTTCACATAAAAGATAACCCTACTGGTATAATGGCCAGGAGTCCCTCTCCACTCTAATCGAGACAACCCCGGCAAGGCTAAGGTCATTGTCGTGGCGTGACAATCCAATATGGCATGATAAGGTGACAGCCAATCCATACCCAAAATGATATCAAAATCAACCATATCGAGAAGTAGAATATCTACGCTAGTCTCAAGACCTCCAATGATAACCACACATGAACCATACACACTATCTACCAATCTCCCATAGGTATGGACACATACACATGAGCACTCAAAGAATCACGAGGCATAACAAAATATGAAGCAAAATAGGACGACACGTATGAATAAGTAGAACCTGGATCAAATAGAACTGAGGCATCTCTATTGCAAACTGAAACCATACCTATGATAACCGCGTCAGATGACTCAGCCTCGGGCCTGGCTGGAAAGTCATAGCATCGGGGCTGGGCCCCACCACTCTGAACTATATCTCTAGGGCGGCTTCCTGCTGGATGGCCTCCACCTCTAGCAGCCTAACCTCCACCTCTAACAGCCTGACATCCACCTCTAGCGGTCTGACCTCTACCTCTGGCTCCCTGGCCCCTACCTCTAGCTGGCTGAGCGGGCGGTGATGCAACTGGTGCCGGAATCATGGCACGAGAACTCTGCTGAGGCGTACTGCCCAATAATCTCAGACAGGTCCTCTTGATATGCCGAAAACCACCATACTCAAAACATCCATCCTGGTGCTGTGGCTGCTGAAATTGAGAGTGACCCTGACGGGCCGGATGACCACGGTAATAACTCTGAATAGGAGGTGCACTGATAGGAGCTGGCGGTGCACTGTAGGCTGGCTGCCCAAAATGAGTCACATAAGGACCACGACTCCCTGAAGCACTGTAGGATGCCTGAAGTGCTGACTGACATGGCCTGGGAGGATGGCCCCTACCAAAAGTACCCCTGTCTCTAGATGAGGTACCACTAATACCACCAGAATGACGAGGTCTCTTATCCGACCCCTACCCTCTCTCCTGTGAAAGAACGTCCTCGATCCACCTAGCGACATTTGCAGCCGTTTGAAAAGAAATCTCACTCCTGATCTCCTTGGCCATCTGCAACTTGATAGGATGAGAAAGTCCCTCAATAAACCTCCTCACCCTCTCTCTCTCTCTTGGTAGGAAGTAGAAGAATAGCATGACGGGCTAAGTCCACAAAGCGGGTCTCATACTGGGTGACGGTCATACTGCCCTGTTGAAGGCGCTCGAACTGCCTACGGTAGCTCTCTCTCTGAGTGACAAGAAAGAACTTCTCAAGAAATAGCTGAGAGAACTTGTCCCAAGTAAGAGCAGGCGACCCAGTTGGTCTAGTCAACATATAATCCCGCTACCATTTCTTGGCAGAACCGGGCAACTGGAATGCAGTAAAATCGAACCATTGGTCTCCACTATCTCCATGTTCCGTAGCACCTCATGACAACTGTCAAGATAGTCCTGGGGGTCCTCTGAAGATGCACCACTGAAGTGAACCAGAAAAAGCTTAGTAAACCTATCCAACCTCCATAAAGCCTCGGAAGCAAAGTTGATCCATCACCGGCCTGTGCCGCGACACCCGGCTGAACTACCCCTAACTGGTTGGGTTGCCGGAGTCTGAAACTGGGCAAATCGATCAAATGCTGGATAGATTGGCAGGGAGGTCCCACTTTTGCTTTCTGGATGGGTACTCGGGGTATAATCAGACCTCTATTGCCCCGGAGGACAGAGAGAAAACATCGTTCACCTGCCCTTAGGGAATCTATGATTTTCGAAGAATGCCATTTGGCCTATGCAATACACCTGCCACATTCTAAAGGTGCATGATGGCCATCTTCACGGACATGGTAGAGGAAATAATGGAGGTCTTCATGGATGACTTCTCAGTGGTGGGGAATTCATTGCCTTATGAAGTTGAGAAGAGTATTGAAGAGGTGTATCGAGACGAATCTGGTACTCAACTGGGAAAAGTGCCATTTCATGGTACAGGAAGGTATAGTCTTGGGGCACCTAGTGTCAAGTAAAGGCATTGAGGTAGATCATGCAAAGGTTTATGTGATAGAGAAGCTTCTACCACCCACTTCCGTCAAAGCAATCAGAAGTTTCCTTGGTCACACCGATTTCTATAGGAGATTTATAAAAGATTTTTTCAAAATTGCTAAACCCTTGTGTAAATTGCTTGAAAAAGATCACCCTTTTGTGTTTTTGATGACTGCAGGGTAGAGTTTGAGGAATTGAAGAAGAGACTGGTAACAACACATATCATAGTTGCCCCTGACTGGGAGCAACCATTTGAGATGATTTGTGATGCGAGTGACTATGCTGTGGGAGCAATTCTTGGGCAGCGAAAAGATAAAATCATGCATCCATATACTATGCAAGTAGAACGCTGAGTGGATCCAAGCTAAATTACACTGTGACCGAGAAGGAGATGCTAGCAGTGGTGTTCGCATTTGACAAATTCAGGTGATACCTGATAGGCTCGAAGGTAATTATTTATACTGACCATGCTGCTCTCAGGTACTTAATCGAGAAGAAGGGGTCAAAATCGCACCTGATTCGATGGGCGCTACTACTGCAAGAATTTGATTTGGAAATCCGTGACCGAAAGGGAACGGAGAACCAAGTAGTTGATCATTTGTCTAGGCTAGAAGGAGCTGAGAAGAAGGTTAAGGTAGAAGAGATTCTGGAAACTTTCCTAGATGAACAACGACTAGCCACGAGTCTTCAGGAAGCGCCATGGCATGCAGACATTGCACACTACCAGGCGAGCGGTATTGTTCCTTATGACCATTCCTCTGTCCAAAGAAAAAGTTCTTTCATGATTGTCGCATGTATTATTGGGATGAGCCTTATCTGTTCAAGATTTGTATTGATAACATGATCTGGAGATGTATCCCTGAGATATACTAGTCATCTATTTTGCAGGCATGTCACGCTTCACCATATGGTGGGCATTTCGGGGGAGTAAGGACAGCTGCGAAAGTCTTGGAGTCGGGCTTCTACTGGCCAACATTGTTCAAAGGTGCACATTTATGGATAAAGGGTTGTGATGAATGCCAACGAACCGGGAATATTTCCCGCCGACATGAGATGCCTATGAACCCAATTCAGGAGGTAAAAAAGTGTTTGATTTATGGAGAATCGATTTCATGGGGCCTTTCGTCAGCTCATATGGCAACAACTACATACTCGTCGTTGTGGACTATGTGTCAAAATGGGCAGACGCTGCAGCGCTCCCTACAAATGATGCAAAGGGGGTAATTGATTTTTGAGAAAGAAAATATTCACCCGACTTGGCACTCCAAGGGCAATAATCAGTGACGGAGGCACGCACTTTTGTAATCGAGCCTCCACGAAGTTGTTAGAGAAGTATAATGTATGCCACAAGGTGGCCACCCCATATCATCCACAAACGAGTGGGCAAGTGGAAGTTTCGAACAGAGAGATAAAGATTGTATTGACTAAGACTGTGAATGCTACTAGGGCGAGAAAGTTAGATGATGCACTTTGGGCTTATTGAACCGCTTTTAAAACCCCAATCGGCATGTCGCCATACAAGTTGGTATTTGGGAAGGCGTGTCACTTACCGGTGGAGTTGGAGCATAGAGCTTGGTGGGCGTTGAGGCAGTTGAATCTCGATGCGGGAACAAGTAGAATCACTGAGTTGCACGAGCTTGATGAGTTCCGATATCACGTTTTTGAGAGCACAAGATTATACAAGGAGAGAATGAAGATAATACATGATAAAAATATTATTGAGCGGAGTTTTAAACCCGGAGATACGGTATTGCTATACAACTCAAGACTGAGGTTATTTCTGGGCAAATAAAGTCAAGATGGTCAGGGCCATTTCGTGTGGTTGAAATTCACCCCACTGGTGCCGTAGAGATTGTTGCGCATAATGACTATCGCAAGTTTAGAGTCAATGGGCACAGAATAAAACATTATGTAGGTATGGATGAAGCAAAGGTAGTGTCAGTGACCCATTTGATCGAGCCTCCGATGTTGAGCGTACCTTAAATGCGCTTACCTGCGTCGTGCCGCGATGTTAAATCAGGCACTGCATGGGAGTCAACCCATTGGACTGTTGTATTCATCATGCCACGACGTTAACTAAGGCGCTTGTTGGGAGGCAACCCATTTCGTAGTTGATTTTTAGTGTTGTGAGAGTTTTTCTTTATGTTCTTAGGTACTAACAAGTTTGTAGGTGAGTTTGGACGAGTCAAGCAGGGATTAAGCGTCACGCGAAGCCAGGATAAATCCAGGGTTGACCAGGCCTTAGGCTGGCGAGGCCTAGCTAATGCTATGGTCAACTAGGCCTTAGACTGGCAACGCCTGGCTAACACCAGGGTCCACCAGGCCTTAGGCTGGCGACGAGGCTGATACGCCTTCATTGACAGGTGCTGAGCGCAATGCGCGTGATGATAGTTTCATGGCCCATCTTATGGCATGATGGATTTGCAGCTGCGGATAGGGGGTCGCCCAGCTACATCTGATGAGAGGACTGAATTGGAGCAGCGATACCCGCTCAATGCTCATGCTCAACAGCTGGTTGGTGTAGGAGAGGGATACAGACTCCCCGCTGATGAGGATGTCAACGCACCGGAGCAGTCTGAGGCTGAGCCAATGCAATCATATGGTGAGGGAGATGGTGATGAAGAGGAGGACGGACATGATAAAGAGTGGAGAGCGTCAGAGCATGATTTAAGTGTGGGGTGGGAACTTGTAGATATTAGAATTTGTTTTGTTTTTATTATTATTGTGTTTTTCTTGTTATTTGTTGTAGGAAGAAATTATAAAAAAACAAAAAATAGTAGTCTTGTTCAGTCCGGAAAGTGATATAGGCAGTTCAGTCCGGAAAGTGATATAGGCAGTTCTTTGTTAAGCCAGATATATATAGAGTACCCACCTAAATACTATGTATCGTAGTTAACCCCTTTGAGCCTATAATCATGTTTCTTTGGTAACCACATTACAAGTCGTACCCCTTTGTTTGAATCGACCATATATTTGAACCTTGTCACCTTTCATGAGCACTTGAATTGTGATAAATTATGGAAAACTTAAAGTGAGGGGTGGTGGGTTGGCTATTGAGTGGAACAAATGAAATAAGGAGAAAGGTGCACCGTATAAAGAAAAAATGTGTCAATAAAATCCATTTGGATATAAAAATAAAAAAATAAAAAAAAGAGAAAAGAAAGAAGAATATATATATATATATATATATGTGTGTGTGTGTGTGTGTGTGTGTGTGTGTGTGTGTGTGTGTGTGTGTGTATATATAGCTGTAGTGTATGGATAAAAAAGATAATTCTTGATGGTGGTGGCTTTTGATGTATTAGTGCTTAAAGAAGTAAGGGGTGAAATATAGTGAAGTTAAGGTGGAATTTTGGTTTGATATAAGTATGGTCTTGAAGGTTGAAGTGTTTGTATTAAAGTTCTAAGGGAGGTGTAGTCACTTATATCCAAATGTATCCTACCCGACACGCAGCCTACATTACAACCAATGAAAGTCTTATTTGATCTTAGACTGAATGAACTCGATTAGTGGAGTATTACACTAAGGGCAAGCTTATGGTACGTCATTTGGGGCATATGAATGTTATTTCTGAGAGCGGGTGAATTTTCCTATCTTGAGTACCTACGTTATTAAAATTCATGGTGTGTGGAACTAAGCTCTTTGATTGGGTGAGGGCACATGATTCATAAAGGAAAGGTAATGTTGTTGACCTCCATGTTAGAGTAAGTAAGTGAATTGTGAATAAAGCATGGTATTTGTGAGTCGATTATTGAGGCGAGGATGTCACACCTTTGTGCTTAAACTATTTTAAAGATTCTTGGTATAATGAGTTAAGGGAATTGCTTAATAGGATGTGTCCATGAGTGTAGTTTGATTGATCGAGGACGAGCAAATGTTTAAGTGTGGGGTATTGATGTGTGGCTATAATTCATGGTTTCTCACATTATGTGCCTTGCATTTTACATGCTTTAATTATAAATTACACTTTGTTTTAGCGTAATAGAGTCTATATTATGTGTAGGTGAATTGGAGACGAAAGTAGAGCTAAAGGGATACTTAAACGTTAAAAGTGCGCTCGAGAACGGTGAAAAGGAGAAGCCAGGCAAAAGCCAGCTCGACCAGGCTTTAGCCTGGCGAGGCCAGCTTAAAGCCAAGCCCAACCAGGCGTTAGCCTGGCGACACCAGCTTAAAGCCAGGCCCAACCAGGCGTTAGCCTGGCGATGCCAGGCCTAGGGCCAGGTCCAATCCGAGTTTTAAAGGCTTAAATTGTTTCTCGTCTTGACTAGGAGTTGACCTACACGTTTAGGGCTTGTCCCAAACATATAAATAGACCCAAAAATGCACTTTGAAGGACTTTTGCAATCTGAGGCAAGAGTAGCTCGTGGAAAACTACTTGGGAGTTGGAATCATCGATTTCTACATCCCCTTATCTTTACTCTGTAATTAATTATGCAAATTATTTTGGATATTGTTACTATGAGTATGAGTAGCTAAACTCCTAATCTAGGATTTTGATGGAACCTGTTGAAGGATGAATTTCTCGTAACGTTAATATAGATTTGCCATAGTATTCTCTCTATTTGTTCAAATATATGCTTATTGTTGTTGATTGAAGGGCCCTCAATTAACTATTCCTATTTAGTGTGCATTGCTCGGGAGAGAGTGCATATTTAGGTAGTTGTTGTACAGCATCACTCCTAACGTATATGAGGGATCAATACGAAGGGTTTAAAGGTGGGATTAGGGATAACGAAACCTTGGGTGCGATCTAATTGAGCTGTACTTAAGGCTAGCTAGCGTAATTTGGGAGAATATGTCTAGTATACTGTTGTAATTACTCGGGAGGGAGTTATGACAGCCAGAGTGCTCATAATCGATAGAGAAGACTTAGGCAAATTTATAGCAAGCGTAGCGGAAAGGATTCCGACAATAGGGTAAATCAGAACCTTAGATCATTCCAATTCTTGTCTACAACCCATTCGTAGTTAGTTATTAATTATTACATTTTCATTACATAATATTTAGTTAGTAAACATCCAATCTATTACTTAAATATCTCCAAAGATTGAATACGTGAATTTGTGTAAGTCCAATAGCTGTGATTGATAGGTTAATTCCCTGTGGGATTCGACTCCGGACTTGTTAACCGGAATACATTTGCAGCGACCGCTTTGTCCTTTTTATAAGGTATAGTTGGGCGTGATCAAATTTTGGCGTCGTTGCCAGGGATTAATGGTGTTATTAATTGCAGCTAAAAGAAGTGCTAAAATTCTTGGTGTAGTCAATTTTCTTCAATTTAAACTGAATACATTGAAATTATAACGTTTTTAGTCTTGGGTGTTACAGGTGCATGCCTAGAAACTCCTCAAGAACTGGTGAATTGTTCGAAGCATTATCAGATCCTGAGAAAGTTTTCAAGGCATTGAATCGTGCAAACAAGAAGGGCAAATAGAAATAGAACTCAACAGAACAAATCGAACCAGACATGGAAGACGATAATCTAAACAGCAGAAACAACGTGAATGACCCGAACAATCAGGATGGGGTGCCTCTTGTGCCAGAAGCAACATTGTATGACTGGGCGCAACCCACCACTAAAAACTTAGCAACCGCAATTGCAGTCCCT
This sequence comes from Nicotiana attenuata, assembly GCF_001879085.1. NCBI lineage: Eukaryota > Viridiplantae > Streptophyta > Magnoliopsida > Solanales > Solanaceae > Nicotiana > Nicotiana attenuata. The sequence continues at coordinate 579,125 of NW_017670493.1, forward strand.
CAGATACAAGCAGAATCATTCCAAATCACAAATAACATGCTACATTTGTTGCAGAACAAGGGACTGTTCTCAGGGTCATACGTTGAAGATCCTCAGTAGCATCTGAAGAATTTCCTGTCGATATGTGCCACGCAAAGGCAACATAATGTGACACTGGAAGCAATACAGTTGTTGTTGTTTCCATTCTCAGTGATAGGAGCGGCTCAGACTTGGCTTAATTCACTCCCCATAAACTCCATCACTACTTGGAAGAAATTAGTCAAGCAATTTGTGAACAAATTCTACCCACCCAATAAGACTGCTCAACAAATTGATGAGATATTGAGCTTCAGACAAAAACTAACAGAGACATTACAAGAAACGTGGGAGAGGTTCAAGGGTCTGGTGGTTACGTGTCCACATCATGGTATTCCGGAGCAGATGTTGGGGCAGAGGTTTTACATGGGATTGGCTGATTGCTTGAAGGCCAATATTGATGTTTCAGCAGGTGGAGCATTTTTTGAGCAAAACATTGAGAGAAAGCAAGATCCTACTTGACAAGATGGCCCAAAGGATGGACGACAAGAAACGCTCCAATCACTCATGTGGTTCACTTAGTGGCTTTAGACCCAACTAACTCCATAGCTGAAAATATGGCCACTCTAGTGACACAAATGAGTATCCTCACCAAAAAGGTTGATGATCAGGCCAGAAGCAGCAGGTACATATAGTTGATGCAACTAATGGGGGCTTATGTACATCATGCATTAATCAACCATATGTCTGCTCGTGGAGTGCGGAAGGTGATAACCAGCAATATCCGGAGAACATGAATTATGTGGCCAACTATGGGGGACAGAGACAAGGTGGCCAGAATTGGGGTCAGCAGAATCAACAATATAGACTAGCTCAGCAATAGTACTATAACAGCAACAATCTTGGGGCTATGCGATCACAAGGTCAAGTGGTGCCTTACCAAAGGCAACAGGGTTACAGCCAGCAAATATCAGCAGCAGGCTTATCAACAACCTCAACAAGAACAGACTATGAGACATGAAGATGGGTTTGCTAAACTTGAGGGAATGATGCAACAATTGATTGGGTCCACTGGAAAAATAACTGAAAGAGTAGACTCACATGAATCAGCGACAAAGAATATTTAGATCCAATTAGGAAAGATTTCGATGGCTTTAAATAATCATCCCCAAGGGACGTTACCTGCAAACACACAAATCAATCAAAAAGAGCAGTGACCGAAACAGCTTATGGCAGTGAGTCTACGAAATGGTAGAGACCTAGATCTGGAGCAAGAAATTGCTCGTGAAAGCAGACCTACTGAGACACTAGTGCCAGTACCCACTGAGATAGATGATTCAGCAGGGTTAATTAAGGTGACGGTACAGCATGCACAAGAGAACGCCAATAAAGAAAAAGAGGTCGTGAAAGAGACTGACATAGCACAGGAACCGATAGTAGAAGCAGTGCCTGAATAAGGAAAAAATCAAATCACAGGGAAGAAGCGACATCCAGCACCATTCCCACAGAGATTGGCCAAGTATCAGAAAGATGAGCAGTACAAGAAATTCTTGGAGATGTTGAAGCAAATTCAGGTAAACATTCCATTGATTGATGCTTTAAAGGAGATGCCTGGTTATGCAAAAATGATGAAGGACTTGATGTCCCACAAGTTCGACTTTCAAGACTTGGCTACGGTTACACTTACTCAGACTTGCAGTTAGGGGTGGGCGTTCGGGCAGTTCGGATTAAATATAAAATTTTTTTTTTGGATTTTTGATTTTTGAATTGAAGAAATGACAATACAAATCCAATCAAAATAAGCTCGGATTGGATCGGATTATTTAAGTTCGGTTTCGGATTAATCAGGTTGGATATTTGGATTTTCAGTTTTGAGCTTATAAGTTGACATGTTTCTTCTTTTTACAAAAATGAATATCCAAATGAAGTACTCATATTAAATTGCCTGAAAAGTTACTCATTCTCACCGCAATCATCCAAATAAAGTATTCAAGTAATGAAATTACTATCAAGAAAATACAACAGAGACATTAATACGCCGATGAGAAGTAGTAATAGTAAAACCATGTCCAAATAGAAAGATTCTGACAGTAACTTAGTAATTAATATTGCATATATGAAATAATATCTAATGGATAGGGTATTTAACTTATTATTATTGGCATATAGATAATGGACTAAATATAAAGTATAAAAAAAATTTGAATTTTCGGATATCCAAAAATCCAAAGTACCAAATCCAATATCCAATCTGAAATCCAAAAAATTTAAAAATTAAATCCAAAATTCAATCCGTAATCCGAAAATCCAAACAAAAAATCTAAAAATTCTGATTTCAGTTTGGATTTCTGATTTGCCCAAACTATGCCCACCCCTACTTGTAGTGTTGTTGTGACGAGACCCATAGCTGAGAAGCTGTCTGACCCAAGGAGTTTCACAATCCCATGCAAAATAGGCAACTATGCATTTGCTAAGGCACTGTGTGATTTGGGGGAAAGCATAAACCTTATGCCCCTAGCTATCTACAGAAGGCTAGGCATTGGAAGAGCTAGACCCACGTCTATGTTACTACAGCTGGCTGACCGGACAGTGAAGAGGCCCTCTGGTATTCTAGATGATGTATTAGTACAGGTTGGGAAGTTTGTGTTCCCAGCAGATTTTTTCATTCTTGACTGTCGGGTTGACGAGGAAATTTCCATAATTTTTGGAAGACCATTCTTGGCCACTGGGAGAGCTTTAATTGACTCTGAAACTGGAGAGCTCAAAATGAGATTAAATGATGAAGAGATAACACTCAACGTGTAGAAATCTATGCGGCGACCAAGTGAATTTGCTAATTGCTCTCTAATAGACACCGTAGATGTAGTTTTGGAGGAGGAATATGAGACATTGAACAGTAAAGACCCTCTAGCAGCCTGTCTCATGAACTTAGATGAAGCCAATGGAGAAGACTTGGCAGAGTGGGTAATTGTTCTTGAAGGCCAAGGTTTTTGGAGAAGGGAGCTCGAATTTGAGCCTTTGCACTTAGAGGAAAGAAAAACTCCTCCAGCTAAGCCATCGATAGAAGAGCCACCAAAGTTGGAACTGAAGCCACTGCCACCTCATCTCATGTATGCCTTCTTAGGACCTAACTCAACTTTACCTGTTATTATCTCATCTAGTTTGTTAGATGTGCAGGTAGAACAGCTTTTGCAGGTACTGACGGAGTGCAAGACTGCAATTGGTTGGACCATTTCAGACATAAAGGGTATCAGCCCGGCCTTCTGTATGCATAAGATTTTACTAGAAGATGGGCACAAACCTTCCAGAGAACATCAAAGAAGGTTGAACCTCAACATGAAAGAATTGGTGAAGAAAGAAGTGATTAAGTGGTTAGATGCGGGAATCATATTCCCCATCTCTGACAGCAACCGGGTTAGCCCAGTTCAGTGTGTACCATAAAAGGGAGGTATGACGATAGTGAATAATGAGAAGAACGAATTGATCTCTACGCAAACAGTCACAGGTTGGCGAATCTGTATGGATTACAGGAAGTTGAACTTGGCTACCCGGAAAGACCATTTTCCACTGCCATTCATTGATCAAATGCTGGATAGATTGGCAGGGAGGTCCCACTTTTGCTTTATGGATAGGTACTCGGGGTATAATCAGATCTCTATTGCCCCGGAGGACAGAGAGAAAGCATCGTTCACCTGCGCTTATGGAATCTATGCTTTTCGAAGAATGTCGTTTGGCCTATACAACTCACTTACCAAATTCCAAAGGTGCATGATGGCCATCTTCACGGACATGGTAGAGGAAATAATGGAGGTCTTCTTGGATGACTTCTCAATGGTGGGGAATTCATTGCCTTATGAACTTGAGAAGAGTATTGAAGAGGTGTATCGAGACGAATCTGGTACTCAACTAGGAAAAGTGCCATTTCATGGTACAGGAAGGTATAGTCTCGGGGCACCTAGTGTCAAGTAAAGGCATTGAGGTAGATCGTGCAAAGGTTGATGTGATAGAGAAGCTTCCACCACCCACTTCCGTCAAAGCAATCAGAAGTTTCCTTGGGCACGCCGGTCTCTATAGGAGATTTATAAAAGATTTTTCCAAATTTGCTAACCCCTTGTGTAAATTGCTTGAAAAAGATCACCCTTTTGTATTTTTTGATGACTGCAGGGTAGCATTTGAGGAATTGAAGAATAGACTAGTAACAACACCTATCATAGTTGCCCCTGCCTGGGAGCAACCACTTGAGCTGATGTGTGATGCGAGTGACTGTGATGTGGGAGCAGTTTTTGGGCGGCAAAAAGATAAAATCATGCATCCAACATACTACGCAAGTAGAACGCTGAGTGGAGCCCAGCTAAATTACACTATGACCGAGAAGGAGATGCTAGCAGTAGTGTTCACATTTGACAAATTCAGGTCATACCTGATAGGCTCGAAGGTAATTGTTTGTATTGACCATGCTGCTCTGAAGTACTTAATCGAGAAGAAGGAGTCAAAACCGCGCCTGATTCGATGGGTGCTACTACTGCAAGAATTTGATTTGGAAATTCGTGACCGAAAGGGAACGGAGAACCAGTAGCTGATCATTTGTCTAGGCTGGAAGGAGCTGAGAAGAAGGTTGAGGTAGAAGAGATTCTGGAAACTTTCCCAGATGCACAACTAATAGCCACGAGTCTTGAGGAAGCTCCATGGTATGTAGACATTGCACACTACCTAGCGAGCGGTATTGTTCCTTATGACCTTTCCTCTGTCCAAAAGATAAAGTTCTTTCGTGATTGTCGCATGTATTATTGCGATGAGCCTTATCTATTCAGAATTTGTATTGATAACATGATACGGAGATGTATCCCCGAGATAGACCAGTCTTCTATTCTGCAGGCATGTCACGCGTCACCATATGGTGGGCATTTCGGGGGAGTAAGGACAGCTACAAAAGTCTTGGAGTCGAGCTTCTACTGGCCAACATTGTTCAAAGATGCACATTTATGGATAAAGGGTTGTGATGAATGCCAACGAACCGGGAATATTTCCCGCCGACATGAGATGCCTATGAACCCAATTCAGGAGGTAGAAGTGTTTGATGTATGGTTTAAGCGTCACATGAAGCCAGTGGCTACACGTGGCTATGCATTTAATCGCAGCAATATCTTTGAGCTTTGTGATGCCTTGAGAATAGTCAGTACTTTGGTTATGATGCTTAGGCTCAATTTTTGACTCTAGGATAAATACCTTAAATCGTGGATTCTAAAATTTTCTTAACTGCTTTGACTGGAGTGTCTTGATAAAAACCAATCCTGAATGAGTTATGTGCCATGTCTGTGTGAGGTTTGTATGTATTCTGTGCATTGCATTTGATGTCTAGAACTTGCCCCGTGTGTGTGCAAAGCGAAATAGTAGTCTTGTTCAGTCTGAGAAGTGATATAGGCAGTCCTTTGTTAAGCCAGATATATATAGAGTACCCACCTAAATGTTATGTGTCATAGTTAACCCCTTTGAGCCTATAATCCTGTTTCTTTGGTAACCACATTACAAGTCGTACCCCTTTGTTTGTATCGACCATATATTTGAACCTTGTCACCTCTCATGAGCACTTGAATTGTGATGAATTATGGAAAATTGTAAGTGTGGGGTGGTTGATCAGCTCCAACCCTATACCACCATAGAGTGGCAAGAGTGGTCGATGCAGCTTTTACCCGAGGGGTCGGGATCGATTTCCACAGAGAGCTAAGATAGGTTTGGAATTGGGTTCCTATCTAATCTAGCAATGTGCGATGTTCTTGATTGCACTTCCAATCATTCTTTGTTTGGTTACTATTCTACTTTAATATTAATGAAATAGGAAAATAAGCTAAGTATGATATTTTTGTAAGGGTTTTCTTAATTGGCAGAAAGGCACTAGGAAAGTGACTTACTCCTAGGTGAGTATCTAACGGGGTCTAAAACATAGGGCAAATTTGTTATAATTGGGATCATGATATAGCCATTGCACGTAACTACTCACTCTATACCTCTCGGTAGTTTGAGTGACTTTGCCCTAATTGGCTTTCTCAAGCCCAATTGGGTGTTCAAATAATGCAAGCAAAATTGGCTCAAGTCGGGTATTACTATCTCTAGGTTTAACCCTTTAATTGGGGCTATCAATCTCTTGAATACACCCAATTCCTTGTTGGACTGAATTTCCTAGACTTAATCTCACTTTCTCAAGAAGAGCCTAAGTCAAGAAGGCACAAATCAGTGTTTGCAACCACCAATTCAATATTTAAAGCATATATCAAGTCAAATATCATTCACCCATAAACATAAAAGCCCTAAAATTGAAGACCCATTAAATACTCACACTAGGGTTGAGCCACAACCCTAGGTAATGGGTTAACTACTCATAATTAAAGAAGAAATCAAAGATTTAGATGAAATATAACCCATAAAAAGTAATTTCAAGAGAAGAATCTAAGATTAATAGTTATCCAATCTCTAAAATTACTCAAAATAACAAAAAGTTGTTGTTCACGTGTTCTTCTTACAACAGATGACCTAAAAATCTGAAAAAGAACTATTTATACACAGCTAATTTTTTTGGACAAAATTGCCCCTACGAGGATTTCGCTGACAGCGGAAAATGGACCGCCTCAGCGCTTGGACTACCGCGGCCACGCAAAAGCAAGCGCGGACCGCGGTTCTTCTCTTTTTAGCTGGTTCTGAACTTGAGTCCGCTGGGAGCGGAAAAACTACCGCCTTAGCGCTCCTCCAACCGCGGCCGAGAAATAAAGAGAAAGGTGCAACGTATGAAGAAAAAATTTGGCAATAAAAACCATTTGGATATAAAAAAATAAAAAAATAAATAAATAAATAAATATATATATATATATATATAGTAGCTGTAATGTATTAAAAAAAAAGATAATTCTTGATGGTGGTGGCTTTTGATGTATTGGTGCTTGAAGAAGTAAGGGGTGAAATATAGTGAAGTTAAGGTGGAATTTTGGTTTGACATAAGTATGGGCTTGAAGGTTGAAGTGTTTGTATTAAAGTGCTTAAGGGAGGTGTAGTCACTTATATCCAAATGTATCCTACCCGACCCGCAGCCTACATTACAACCAATGAAAGTCCTATTTGATCTTAGACTGAATGAACTCGATTAGTGGAGTATTACACTAAGGGAGGGCTTATGGTACGTCATTTGGGGCATATGAATGTTATTTTTGAGAGCGAGTGAATTTTTCCTATCTTGAGTTCCTACGTTATTAAAATTCATGGTGTGTGGAACTAAGCTCTTTGATAGGGTGAGGGCACATGATTCATAAATGAAAGGTAATGTTGTTGACCTTCATGTTAGAGTAACTAAGTGAATTGTGAATAAAGCATGGTATTTGTGAGTTGATTATTGAGGCGAGGATGTCACATCTTTGTGCTTAAACTATTTAAAAGATTTTTGGTATAATGAGTTAAGGGAATTGCTTAATAGGTTGTGTCCACGAGTGTAGTTTGATTGCTCGAGGATGAGAAAATGTTGAAGTGTGGGGTATTGATGTGTGGCTATAATTCATCGTTTATCACATTATATGCCCTGCATTTTACATGCTTTAACGATAAATTACACTTTGCTTGAGTGTAATGGAGTCTATGTTATGTGTAGGTGAATTGGAGACGAAAGTAGAGCTAAAGGGATACTTAAACGTCAAAAGTGTGCTCGAGAACGGTGAAAACAAAAAAGCCAGGAAAAAGCCAGCTCGACCAGGCTTTAGCCTGGCGAGGCCAGCTTAAAGCCAGGCCCAACCAGGCGTTAGCCTGGCGACGCCAGCTTAAAGACAGGCTGAGGGTGGCGTTAGCCTGGCGACGCCAGTCCTAGGGCCAGGTCCAATCCGAGTTTTAAAGGCTTAAATTGTTTCCCGGCTTGACTAGGAGTTGACCTACATGTTTAGGGCTTGTCCCAAAATATAAATAGACCTAAAAATGCCACTTTGAAGGACTTTTGCAACCGGAGGATGATTTTCTCGTTACGTTAATATGGATTTGCTATAGTATTCTCTCTATTTGTTCAACTATATGCTTATTGTTGTTGATTGAAGGACCCTCAATTAACTGTTGCTATTTAGTGTGCATTGCTCGGGAGAGAGTGCATATTTAGGTAGTTGTTGAACAAGATCACTCCTAACATATATAAGGGATCAATACGAAGGGTTTAAAGGTGGGATTAGGGATAACGAAACCTTGGGTGCGATCTAAGTGAGCTGTACTTAAGGCTAGCTAGCGTAGTTCGGGAGAATATGTGTAGTATATTGTTGTAATTACTCGGGAGAGAGTTACGACAGTCAGAGTGCTCATGATCGATAGAGAAGACTTAAGCAAATTTATAACAAACGTAGCGGAAAGGATTCCGACAATAGGGGAAATCAGAACCTCAGATCATTCCAATTCTTGTCTACAACCCGTTCATAGTTATTTCTTAATTATTGCATTTTTATTACGTAATATTTAGTTTGTAAACATCCAATCTATTACTTAAATATCTCCAAAGATTGAATACGTGAATTTGTGTAAGTCCAATATCTGTGATTGATAGGTTAGTTCCCTATGGGATTTAACTCCGGACTTGTTAACCGGAATATATTTGCAGCAACCGCTTTATCTTTTTTATAAGGTATAGTTGGGCGTGATCAACTACCACTGGGGGCTCTGGCTACTGCTCGGCTAAAGATGTAGTGCGTGCTCTCGCCATCTGCAAGAGAACAGAATAGATGGATTCAATTAGCAATGATAGAATAAAAATCGCATGACAGAGAAAAATTTAAGTGAAACTGTTCCTAACTCCATATCCTCTGGAAGATAAGTACAGACGTCTCCATACCGATCCTCCAGACTCTACTAAGTTTGCTCGTGAGTCGTGAGACCTATGTAACCTAGTGCTCTGATACCAACTTGTCACGATCCGGAATTCTCACCGCCGGGACCGTGATGGCGCCTAACATTTCACTTGCTAGGCAAGCCAACGTTAAAACAATTTACTTCTTTTAACAGTTTGAATGAAAACATCAATAAAGAACTGAAATAATTGAAATAATCTAAATGCAAATACGGAAGTTAAAATCAACCAAACATCTATTACAAATCCCTGAACCTGGTGTACTAGTATCAGTACAACCGATCCCATGTACTAGTATGTGCCGAACCTAATCTCGACGAAGTAGTGACAAGGCTAAGGCGGGTCACCTACACTATAACCTTTACGCATTATATATAATAATGACAGAAAAACGGAAATATTGAACAGGATTTAAATAGTCATATGAAAATAATGACCACAACCTCAAGAGTAAACCAGTACCGTCCAGAATTACCAATCTTTAACAGTTCAAACAAAATACTGGAAACCAACACAGCTCAAATACCGCAACCCGATCCCACCAGACAACACAAGATCCTCCTTTATTTCACCGTATCAATATCAACAACAGTAAATAATATATGTATGTTGCGGCGCGCAACCCGATCCCACCATATATCAGTATCAGTATCGTAATTCAACCCTATTTCTCTTACATCTCGCGTTTTCGTACGTTAAAAGTTTCGTCTTCAGTTAATTGACGTAGACTCGGGGATGAGATCATCTTGACATTAACGTATTTACGCTATTTATAATAAGCGATAAATAAGCGTCATGAAGGATAAAGGGTACACGAATTAAATAAAACGAGTATCGTTGAAAGTGGCCAATTTGGGATAAAATACGGGTCGAGCAATACTACCCGATATTTATGGACTAGTACCATACAAGGTATCATATGGCCGTGATAATATGATGTATAAAGTATATTAAAAATAAGTAGAATTTTAAGTAATTTGTGACAATTTTTTTAAATTATACGGGTAATTGGTTAATTACAGGATAACGGGACATTACCCAGTTAACTAATAAGTGGAATTTTTTTTATAAAGTATACCCCAAAAAGGTGGCAAAAAGCCATAAACTAAAGAGAATGACTCTTTAGTCTTCTTGAATAGGTGGCAATCATGCTAGCCAAAGAACGGACATTACATATTTTATAATCATTATACAGGTTTTATCATAAAACTCAGGAACTCCTTACAATTCAAAGATGCTGGAGTTTGGAATTCAAAAAGAAAACGTTAGCTCCTGTTTAGCCAATTCAAGCTCTCAACAAAGCTAATTTTCCATTTCTTATGAACAAACACGAACAGAACGTTAGCGAGCTTCCACAAAAAAACGTTTTCCAACCAAAAAAAAAAATCCAACGAGAATTATAGGAAGTTTAACAACGTACAAATTTTGCGGTACTAAAGGAATACAGTGCAATCTTTTCCGAGAATATTATACGGAGTTTTCTCTACTCCAAGTATGTTAAGGTCATCCCTTCTTTCTTTTTGGCATGGTCCAAGTTATACAGAAGAAACGAGCAAACGCACGATTTTCATAAGCGACTCTATTCATAGAAATACTAGGGGTCTCTTTGTTCTTGATTCCCCATGTGATATATTATTATATCTCCTGTTCATGGGTCTCAGAATAATACACAGTTGAAAAAGTTTATCCGGAAAGAATATTGAGATCATTACATATTTTTCATGCATGTCATTCATTTATACATGTACATTGACCCATGACCAGATGGCGTTATATACGCGTATTTATATGTTTATATATATATATATATATATATATATATATATATATATATATATATATATATATATATATATATATGTATATATATATATATATATATATATATATGTATATATATATNATATAGATATAGATATAGATATAGATATGGGATGTGGGAAAAAGGTTACGGCGTTATATACGCAACACCACCTGATCAATTGGTATATGTTGATGATGTTGCCCACAGTGGCCGAGATGATATGATGGGATGCCCTCAGTGGCTTGATGATGTTATGTATACCTATACCTATGCATGACACGACATTTATATACACGTGCATAACAATATAAATGTTTCAGAATTTACAAAGTTATTCATATTTACAGATAGATTTCTTTATTCCATGTTTCATCTATGCCTTTTACGTACAGATTTTCATGCCNATGTTTCATCTATGCCTTTTACGTACAGATTTTCATGCCTTACATACTCAGTACATTTTTCGTACTGACGCCCAATTTCATGGGGCCTGCGTTTCATGCCCGCGGGTGCAGGTAGGCAAGCTGACGGTACCCCTTCTTAGGATCCCTGATCAGCGAGAGTTGGCGTGCTCCACTTGATCCAGAGCTGCTTTTGATTTTAGTGCGATATGTTTGTATATATATATATATGGGTATGACGTGGCTCAGTCCCGTCTTTGTACAGTTATATTTCTATTAGAGGTCTGTAGACAGTATGTCTAGTTGTATTTGTCCTTGTCGGCTTTCAATTTTGGATGTATAGTTGTCTATAGCAGCCTTGCCGGCTCGCCCACTGTATTCTGCATATATACGTACATATGCCTTTTTGTCAGGTTTCTTTCATGTATGTTGTTTTCGTAATTTAGTAGACGTTATTCAGGTTCATATCTTAGACGCACGCTTAGGGGGGTTTGACAGGTAGGACTCAGGCACCCGTCGTGGCCCATCGGTTTGGGTCGTGACAGAAGTGGTATCAGAGCAGTTCTGTCCTAGGATTGTCTACAGACCGTGTCTAGTAGAGTCTTGTTTATGGGTGTGTTGTGCACCACACTTATAAACATGAGGCTATAGGATGTTATCCTCTCTTCCTATCTTAGATCGTTCAATATAAGGATTCATGTTCCTAACGACATGTTATATTTTAAGCGATGCCTCCAAAGACTACAGCCGCTCTGAAGGGAATGTCCGTGGCTGGCGAAACTACTAGTTGAGCACCACAAATTACCAGGGCTCGGGGAGAGTCTCATAGTGAGATTCCATATCAGACTTCACATACCCCACCCTTTCCAGAAGAGTTCCTAGAGGCACCAGCTCCAGCGCCGCCCCTGTACCTCCAGCTCCTCAGCCAGATGCACCGAGTCAGGAGATAAGAGATGTTATTCAGCTATTAACCCGATTAGTAGCCGCACAGGCTCGGCGTCAGGAAATAGGTATTGGTCATACAGATAGGTCCGTTAGTGCGAGGGTTCGTGACTTCATTAATTTAGACCCTCTGCTATTTACTGGAGCAGATCCAAACGAGGACTCTCAGGTATTTATTGATAGAGTGCAGAGGACATTAAGGGTAATGAAGGCCACTGCGACTGAGTTTGTTGATCTAGCTTCCTATACTCCGAGATGTTGCAGTTAATTGGTACGAGTCCTAGGAATTGTCCAGAGGTGAGGATGCCCCTCCAGTAGTATGGCAAGAGTTTACAGAAGATTTTCTTCGTCGTTATCTGCCACCAGAGCTTAGGCGGACCAGAGTTGATAGGTTCTTGACCCTTCGACAGGGTAACATGAGTGTTCGGGAGTACAGTCTTCAGTTTGATTCATTGACTAGGTATGCTCCCACTATTGTATCTAAGATGGAGGATCGGGTTCACGGTTCGTGATGGGATTAGAGCCTCACTTGCTTAACGATTGTATGTGATGACCCAAAGGGTCATCACCTGTTTTCTCTTTCATTCCGTGCTTCCGAGGCTTTGAAAACCTCTCTTTTACTTGCCTCGATTTGCGTGCGCAGTCCGGGCGCGTAGCCGGAAAGCTTAAATATGAATTCTGTGTAAAAATTGATGAATTTTGATATTTATATGATTAAAGTTGACTTTGGTCAACATTTTGGGTAAACGGACCCGGACCCGTGATTTGACGGTCCCGGAGGGTCCGTAGAAAAATATGGGACTTGGGCATATGCCGGGAATCGAATCCCGAGGTCCCAAGCCTGAGAAATGAATTTTTATGTGAAATTTCTTTATGAAATTAATTATGGAAAATGGAAAGGAAATTTGATCAGAAGACTATGGTATCGGGCTCGTATTTTGGTTCCGACGCCCGGTACAAGTCTTATATGTGATTTAAGCATTTTTTGTAAAGTTTGGTTGAAAACAGACGTCATTTGACGTGTTTCGGACTTGAAATGGAAAATTTATGTTCTATGAAAATTTTGGAAGGAATTATGGATTTTGAGGCTTAACTTGATGTAAATGATGTTATTTTGGCGATTTGATCGCTCGAGTAAGTCCGTAAGATGTTTTTGAGGTTGTGTGTATGTTTGATTTGGAGCCCCGAGGGCTCGGGAGAGTTTTGGATAGGCCGCGAGTGCATTTGAACCTTTGGAAAACCAGCTGATGCACCTCAGACCTGCAGGCTTCGCATTTGCAAAGCCTGGTTCGCGAAAGCGGTACTCGCAAATGCTAAAGGCCCATCGCAAAAGCGAAGATGACCCAGGTCTGGCAGTCTCGCAATTGCGATATTTTCCTTCGCAAATGCGAAGCGTTCCTGTCCGCAAAAGCGACGCCTGAGGTCGCAAATGCGAGACCTGGGGAAAATGGGGGAGTTCGCAAATGCGAACAATTCCTTCGCAATTCCCAAGTCTGCTGGGTTCGCAATTGCAAACCCAGTTTCGCAATTCCCATATCTGAGGCCTGCATTTTTCATACTTAGACGAATTTTCAACCCATTTCTTCATTCTTTCAAACTCAAACACTCCATAGGCGATTTTCCAAGAAAACTTTCCTCCCCAAATCATTTGTAAGTCAATTTCTACTTAACACAATTAAATCAATACTCCGTCTCAACAGTTACTGGCTCAGTGTTAAAGATTTTTAACCAAGTCCTCATAAACAACAATTAAGAATTCGATAATTTAGCAATTTAGGACTCACGGTCATGCTCGACACTAATGTATAGATACTCGTCACCATGCCTATACACCGTACTCGACAAATAGCAATTAGCAAATAAGACTCTACTCCTATTCCCTCAAGCCAAAGTTAGACCAAACACTTCGGTCCAGGGATTCCGAGGTAGCCTTGTTGACGTCCGCATGGCCCGGAGTCTCTTCTATCCTTATTTCGTTTGTTGTCCTTGTACCGGAACAAATAGTATTGTACTTTATTCAGACTCTGTTTTTAGTATTCAATAGACGTTCATGAGTTAGTGACTCCAGTCTTGGGTAGAGGTTGTAATTGAATTTCCGCACTTGTTTTCAGTTCATTTATGATTAAGACTTCCGCTTTTGTATTAATTGTCTCGTTGTCTCAATATTGTCGATGTTTGCCTAAGAATGTATATAGTTAGTTGGCTTGCCTAGCTCCTATTAGTAGGCGCCATCACGACTCCTGAGGGTGGGAAATCCGGGTCGTGACAAGTCCGCATCAGAGTTCTCGTGCTATGGTTCAGGCACCAGAGGTTCCACAGCCTGCCCAGCCAGCTAGGGGTGGTGGCAGAGGTGTTAGAGGTGGAGGTAGAAGTCATAGAGGTGGAGTTCAGGCCGCCAGAGGTAGAGGCCAGCCAGCAGCCAGGCCAGAGGCTGAGTCTTCAGGTGCAGACATTACAGGTACTATTCTGATTTGTGATAGAGATGCTTCCGTGCTAATTGACCCTGGGTCTACGTATTCGTATGTGTCGTCCTATTTTGCACCCTACCTGGTTATGCCTAGTGATGCTTTGGGTATTCCTGTTTATGTATCTACACCGGTGGGTGATTCTCTAGTGGTCGACTGAGTTCATCGTTCCTGTGCGGTAGTGTTTGAGGGTCTTGAGACCCGTGTTGATTTATTGCTCTTAGACATGGTGGATTTTGACGTTATATTAGGGATGGATTTGTTGTCCCCGTACCAGCTATCTTAGATTGTCACGCAAAGACCGTGACCTTGGCTTTGCCAAATTTGCCCCTTTTGGAGTGGAGAGGGACCCCAGGGCATACAACCCGCAGAGTTATTTCATATGTGAAGGCTCGACGCATGGTCGAGAAGGGGTGTTTAGCTTATCTGGCGTATGTTCGTGATTCCAGCGCAAAGGTCCTTTCTATTGATTCTGTTCCTATTGTTCGGGAGTTCCCCGAGGTTTTCCCTTCAGACCTACCGGGTATGCCGCCCGACAGGGATATTGATTTTTGTATCGATCAGGCTCCGGGCACTCAGCCCATTTCTATCCCGCCGTATCGCATGGCCCCGCTAGAGTTGAAGGAGTTAAAGGACCAGTTGCAGGATTTGCTGGAGAAGGGTTTTATCAGACCTAGTGTTTCTCCTTGGGATGCGCCGGTGTTATTTGTGAAGAAAAAGGATGGTTCGATGAGGATGTGCATTGATTACCGGCAATTGAATAAAGTGACGATAAAGAACAAGTATCCACTACCGAGGATTGACGATTTGTTGACCAGCTTCAGGGTGTAAAGGTGTTTTCAAAGATAGACTTGAGATCTGGCTACCATCAGCTGAGGATTAGGGCGTCTGATGTCCCTAAGACAGCATTCCGCACTCGGTATGGGCATTATGAGTTTTTGGTCATGTCATTTGGGTTGACCAATGCCCCAGCAGCATTTATGGAGTTGATGAACCGAGTGTTCCGGTCTTATTTGGACTTGTTCGTGATAGTCTTTATTGATGATATTCTGGTGTACTCCCGCGGCCAGGAGGAGCTCGAGCAGCACCTCAGAGTGGTTCTTCAGACTCTGAAGGATAGTCAATTACATGCTAAGTTCTCGAAGTGTGAATTCTGGTTGAGTTCGGTTGCATTCTGGGTCATGTCGTATCAGCCGAGGGTATTCAGGTGGACCCGAAGAAGATTGAGGCAGTCAAGAACTGGCCTCGACCAGCACCAGCTACCGAGATTCGGAGTTTCTTGGGGTTAGCAGGCTATTACCGTCGGTTAGTGGAGGGATTTTCATCTATTGCAGCCCCGATGACCAGATTGACCCAGAAGGGTGCCCAGTTCAGATGGTCAGATGAGTGTGAGGCGTGCTTTCAGAAGCTCAAGACAGCTCTGACTTTAGCACCGGTACTGGTGTTGCCCATAGGTTCAGGGCCTTATACAGTCTATTGTGATGCTTCCCGTATTGGGCTTGGTACAGTATTGATGCAGGATGGCAGAGTCATAGCCTATGCTTCGAGACAGTTGAAGATCCACGAGAAGAATTATCCGGTTCATGATCTAGAGTTGGCAGCCATTGTTCATGCTTTGAAGATTTGGAGGCATTATCTATATGGTGTGACGTGTGAGGTGTACACTGATCACAAGAGTCTTCAGTACTTGTTCAAGCAGAAGGAGTTGAATTTGAGGCAGAGGAGTGCTTGGAGTTATTGAAGGATTATGATGTTACTATCTTGTACCACCCGGGGAAGGCCAATGTGGTGGCCGATGCATTGAGTAGGAAGTCCGCCAGCATGGGTAGTCTTGCTTATATCCCGGCCAGCCAGAGACCGCTTGCTTTGGATATTCAGGCCTTGGCCAATCGATTTATGAGGTTGGATATTTCTGAGCCCAGCAGAGTGTTAGCTTGCACGGTCGCTCGTTCTTCATTATTGGAGCGTATCCGTGATCGGCAGTTTAATGATCCCCATTTGTGTGTCCTGAGAGACACGGTGCAGCGTGGAGGTGCCGCGAAGGTGACCTTAGATGATGATGGTGTTTTGAGATTGCAGGGGCGAGTTTGTGTGCCCAATGTTGATGGGATTCGAGAGTTGATCTTAGCGGAGGCCCATAGTTCTCGGTATTCTATTCACCCGGGCGCCACGAAGACGTATCAGGACTTGCGGCAACATTATTGGTGGCGTAGGATGAAGAAGGATATTGTTGCGTATGTGGCTCGGTGTCTGAACTGTCAGCAGGTCAAGTATGAGCATCATAGACCCGGTGGTTTGTTTCAGAGGATTGAGCTCCCCGAGTGGAAGTGGGAGAGGATTACCATGGATTTCATTACTGGACTTCCGCTGACTCGGAAGAAGTTTGATGCTATTTGGGTCATTGTTGATAGGCTGACCAAGTCAGCGCATTTCATTCCAGTGGCAGTCTCCTATTCATTCGAGAGGTTAGCTGAGATTTATATCCGGGAGATTGTTCGCCTTCATGGTGTGCCAGTATCTATCATTTTGGACCGGGGTACGCAGTTTACCTCGCGTTTCTGGGTGCAGTTCAGCGAGAGTTGGGCACACGGGTTGAGTTGAGCACAGCGTCCCATCCTCAGACGGACGGTCAGTCCGATCGGACTATTCAGATTTTGGAGGATATGCTCCGGGATTGTGTTATCGACTTTGGAGGTTCATGGGATCAGTTCTTGCCTTTAGCAGAGTTCGCCTACAACAACAGCTACCAGTCCAGCATTCAGATGGCCCCATATGAGGCGTTGTATGGTAGGCGATGTCGGTCTCCAGTTGCATGGTTTGAGCCGGGAGAGGCTCGGTTATTGGGTACAGATTTAGTTCAGGAGGCCTTGGATAAGGTCAAGATCATTCAGGACAGGCTTCATTCAGCTCAATCGCGGCAAAAGAGTTATGCAGATCGTAAGGTCCGGGATGTAGCTTTCATGGTTGGTGAGCGGGTCTTGCTCCGAGTGTCGCCTATGAAGGGCGTGATGAGATTTGGGAAGAAGGGCAAGCTTAGCCCTAGGTTCATTGGTCCATTTGAGATTCTCGACCGTGTGGGAGAGGTGGCTTATAGACTTGCCTCTCCACCTAGCTTGTCAGTCGTGCATCCAGTGTTTCATGTGTCCATGCTTCGGAGGTATCACGGCGATCCAGCCCACGTGTTAGATTTCAGCACTGTCCAGTTGAACAAGGATCTATCTTATGAGGAGCCGGTGGCTATTCTAAATCGGCAGGTTCGACAGTTGAGGTCGAAGAGTTTTCCTTCAGTGCGTGTCCAGTGGAGAGGTCAGCCTCCTGAGGCATCGACCTGGGAGTCCGAGTCTGATATGCGGAGCCGTTATCCTCATCTATTTCCTGACTCAAGTACTTCTTTCTTTTGTTCGTTCGAGGACGAAAGATTATTTTAGAGGTGGAGAATGTGACGACCCAAAGGGTCATCACCTGTTTTCTCTTTCATTCCGTGCTTCTGAGGCTTTGAAAACCTCTCTTTTACTTGCCTCGATTTGCGTGCGCAGTCCGGGCGCGTAGCCGGAAAGCTTAAATATGAATTCTGTGTAAAAATTGATGAATTTTGATATTTATATGATTAAAGTTGACATTGGTCAATATTTTGGGTAAACGGACCCGGACCCGTAATTTGACGGTCCCGGAGGGTCCGTAGAAAAATATGGGACTTGGGCGTATGCCCGGAATCGAATCCCGAGGTCCCAAGCCCGAGAAATGAATTTTTGTGTGAAATTGCTTTCTGAAATTAATTAAGGAAAATGGAAAGGAAATTTGATCAGAAGACTATAATATCGGGCTCGTATTTTGGTTCTGATGCCCGGTACAAGTCTTATATGTGATTTAAGCGCTTTCTATAAAGTTTGGTTGAAAACGGACGTCATTTGACGTGTTTCGGACTTGAAATGGAAAATTTATGTTGTATGAAAATTTTGGAAGGAATTATGGATTTTGAGGCTTAACTTGATGTAAATGATGTTATTTTGGCGATTTGATCGCTCGAGTAAGTCCGTAAGATGTTTTTGAGGTTGTGTGTATGTTTGGTTTGGAGCCCCGAGGGCTCGGGAGAGTTTTGGATAGGCCGCGAGTGCATTTGATCCTTTGGAAAACCAGCTGATGCACTTCAGACCTGCAGGCTTCGCATTTGCGAAGCTTGGTTCGCAAAAGCGGTACTCGCAAATGCGAAAGGCCCATCGCAAAAGCGAAGATGGCCCAGGTCTAGCAGTCTCGCAATTGCGATATTTTCCTTCGCAAATGTGAAGTGTTCCTGTCCGCAAAAGCGACGCCTGAGGTCGCAAATGCGAGACCTGGGGAAAATGGGGGAGTTCGCAAATGCGAACAATTCCTTCACAATTCCCAAGCCTGTTGGGTTCGCAATTCCCATATCTGAGGCCTGCATTTTTCATACTTAGACGAATTTTCAACCCATTTCTTCATTCTTTCAAACTCAAACACTCCATAGGCGATTTTCCAAGAAAACTTTCCTCCCCAAATCATTTGTAAGTCAATTTTTACTTAATCCCTTCAATCATTTACATCATTTATCATGTTTTCATCTTAAAATCAAGGATTTTCATGGGTGAAAATGGGGATTTTAGGTAGAACCTAGGTTTTCTTCAAATTGGGGAGTTGGACCTCAATTTGAGGTCCGATTTCAAAACAAATCATAGATATGAACTCGTGGGGGAATGGGTAACCGGGTTTTGGTTCGAACCTCGGGTTTTGACCACGTGGGCACGGGGCGTTTTGGGAATTTTTGAGTAAAACTTTGGGAAATTCATTTTCATGCATTCAAATTGATTCGATTAGCATTTGTTGATACATTCAAGTAATTTGTGACTAGATTCGAGCGGTTTGGTGGTGAATTCGAAGGGTAAAGCTATACTAGAGGCTTGAGTTGAGTTTGGAGCATTTGAGGTAAGTGTTTGGTCTAACTTTGGCTTGAGGGAATAGGAGTAGAGTCTTATTTGCTAATTTTTATTTGTCGAGTACGGTGTATAGGCATGGTGACGAGTATCTATACATTAGTGTCGAGCATGACAGTGAGTCCTAAATTGCTAAATTATCGAATTCTTAATTGTTGTTTATGAGGACTTGGTTAAAAATCTTTAACACTGAGCCAGTAACTGTTGAGACGGAGTATTGATTTAATTATGTTAAGTAGAAATTGAATAAGTTTGGTTATTGCTGGATTTCCCTTGCCGGGATAGTTTATTAGAATATCTTTCTCCCTTGCCGGGATTATATTGTGTGTTGTGTTGAAAGAAATGGGATCGTGTGGCACGCCGACCACGAGATATTATGAAATGGGATCGTGTGGCACGCCGACCACGAGATCATATGAAATGGGATCGAGTGGTACGCCTACCACGTGATGTTATGAAATGGGATCGAGTGGTACGCCTACCACGTGCTATTATGAAACGGGAGCGAGTGGTACGCCTACCACGTGATATTATGAAATGGGATTGAGTGGTACGACTACCACGTGATATTATGAAATGGGAGCGAGTGGTACGCCTACCACGTGATATTATGAAATGGAATCGAGTGGTATGCCTACCACGTGACATGAGGAAATGGGATCGTATTGCACGCCTGCAACGAGAGAACATTGAACAAGTGAAAGTGGTTTGTTTTCCCTTATTCTGTGTTAGAAGAACTCAGATGTAGTTCCTTCTATTATTCCTGATAATCTGTTTTATCTGCTACCCCATAAGCATGTTCCCCTCCCAGTTTTTATTTGTTTACTTTCCGCTATTATTTTGTTGTACTTGTATATATATCTGCACAGGTTTATCTGGTAGTCTGGTCTAGCCTCGTCACTACTTCGCCGAGGTTAGGCTAGGCACTTACCAGCACATGGGGTCGGTTGTGCTGATGCTACACTCTGTGCATCTTTTTGCACAGATCACAGCGCCGGAGCAGCAGCTTTTGGACAGCAGTAGGAGCGTTGGGAGTTGACTTCAGTCCAGGGATTCTGAGGTAGCCTTGTTGACGTCCGCATGGCCCGGAGTCTCTTCTATCCTTATTTCGTTTCTTGTCCTTGTACCGGAACAAACAGTATTGTATTTTATTCAGACTCTATTTTTAGTATTCAATAGACGTTCGTGAGTTAGTGACTCCAGTCTTGGGTAGAGGTTGTAATTGAATTTCCGCACTTGTTTTCAGTTCATTTATGTTTAAGACTTCCGCTTTTATATTAATTGTCTCGTTGTCTCAATATTGTCGATGTTTGCCTAAGAATGTATATAGTTAATTGGCTTTCCTAGCTCCTATTAGTAGGCGCCATCACGACTCCTGAGGGTGGGAAATCCGGGTCGTGACATTGTATGTCGGTCTCACTTCAGCCAGGCATGGATATTTCTCGTTTTCAGGCCTACGCTCAAGGTTAGAGGAGCGTAAGAAGAAATAGAGGGCCGATCGTGAGCTTGATAGGGCCCAGAATAAGAGAGCAAGGTCTTCGGGTCCTTCTGGTGAGTTTCGAGGTGGTCAGAGGCAACAGTACCCAAGTTATCCAGCCCAGCCATCAGCTAGCACGCCCCCTCAGTTTGGCGGTAAGAGATTTGATCGTTCCACATATTCAGGGTCTGGTCAGAATTTCAGGTCCTTAAGTTCTCTGTATATGGGTGAGTCAAATCAGATGAGGCCATCCTTGTCACGATGTGCTCAATATGGTAAGAAGCATATCAGGCAGTGCCGTATGGGATTAGGTATTTGTTATACTTGTGGTTATCCGGGCCACGTTATGAGGGATTGTCTGATGAGAGGTGATGCAAGCGTAGCTCAGCCAGTAGGATCTGTAGCTAGCTCGTCATCATTAGTACGCCCCCCTGGACAAGGTCCACAAGCACCAATGAGTCATGGTAGAGGCAGAGGCGGAGCATCTAGCTCGAGCAATCTTCAGAACCACATTTATGCGTTGGCAGGACGACAGGACCAGGAGTCATCGCCTGATGTTGTTACAGGCATGTTATCAGTCTCCTCATATGATGTATATGCACTGATTGACCCAGGTTCCACCTTATTATACGTTACTCCGTTGGTTGCTAGTAAGTTTGAAATAAAACCTGAATTGGTTAAACCTTTTGAGGTGTCTACACCTGTTGGGAACTTAGTGATAGCTAAGCAAGTATATAGGGGTTGTATAATAGTAGTTCATGGTCGATCTATCGTAGCAGACTTAATCGAGTTAGATATGGTAGAATTTGATGTTATAATG
The DNA here is from genome assembly GCF_001879085.1 of Nicotiana attenuata. Classification (NCBI taxonomy): domain Eukaryota; kingdom Viridiplantae; phylum Streptophyta; class Magnoliopsida; order Solanales; family Solanaceae; genus Nicotiana; species Nicotiana attenuata. Next base: position 600,855 of record NW_017670493.1, read on the forward strand.
GGTATGGATTGGTTGGCTTCTTGTCATGCCAACGTTGATTGTAGATCAAAGATAGTCCGATTTCAATTTTCAAGGGAGCCTGTTTTGGAGTGGAAAGGTAATACGGCATCGCCGAGAGGAAAATTTATCTCCTACCTCAAGGCAAGGAAGATGATCAGAAAGGGCTGTATTTATCACTTAGTTCGGGTTCAGGATGTGGAAGTAGAGTCACCAACCATTCAATCCATCCCTGTGGTTAATGAGTTTCCGATGAGCTTCCAGTTCTTCTGCCAGAGCGAGAAATTGAGTTTGCTATTGACCTACTATCGGATACTCATCCAATATCAATTCCACCCTATAGGATGGCCCCCGTAGAGCTGCAAGAGTTAAAGGAACAACTAAAGGACTTGCTTGAAAAAGGCTTTATTAGGCCTAGTACATCACCGTGGGGGGCACCTGTGTTATTTGTGAGGAAGAAAGATGGTTCCTTACGGATGTGTATTGATTATAGACAGTTGAATAAGGTGACAATTAAGAATAAGTACTCGCTTCTGAGAATTGATGATTTATTTGATCAGTTGCAAGGTGCCAAGTGTTTTTCAAAGATAGACTTGAGGTCCGGGTACCATCAGGTAAGGGTTAAGGAGGAAGATATTCCGAAGACAGCATTCAGGACCAGATATGGGCACTTTGAGTTTCGTGTTATGTCGCTCGGTTTGACCAATGCTCCAACAGTATTCATGGATTTGATGAACCGTGTGTTCATGCCCTTTTTAGATCTGTTCGTAATTGTATTTATCGACGATATATTGGTGTATTCTCGTTCAGAGGCTGAGCATGTTGATCATCTGCGTACTGTGCTCAGAGTTCTACAAGAAGGGAAGTTGTATGCAAAATTTCCTAAATGTGAATTCTGGTTGAACTCTGTAGATTTCCTTGGGCATGTCATTTCGGGTGAAGGCATCCGGGTGGATACACAAAAGATTGAGGCAGTAAAGACTTGGCCTAGACCCACAACACCGACGGAGGTTCGTAGCTTTCTCGGTTTGGCAGGTTATTACAGGAGATTTGTAGAGGGATTTTCTTCCCTTTAGCACCTTAGACAAAGTTGACTCAGAAGGGAGAAAAGTTTCAATGGACTGATGCTTGCGAACGGAGTTTCCAGGCATTAAAGGACAGATTAACGTCAGCACCGGTTCTAACGCTTTCGGAAGGGACCGATGGTCACATTATTTCTGATGCTTCAGGCATTGGGTTGGGTTGTGTGCTGATGCAGCATGGTAAGGTTGTGGCTTATGCTTCTAGACAACTAAGAAAGCACGAGAAGAACTACCCGACCCACGATTTAGAGTTAGCCGCGGTGATTCATGCACTAAAGATGTGGAGGCACTACTTGTATGGAATTCATCTTAATATCTATACGGATCATAACATCCTCCAGTACATCTTCAAACAAAAGGAATTGAATCTACGTCAAAGGAGATGGTTGGAGCTACTTAAAGACTATGACGTTGATATTTTATACCATCCATGGAATGCGAACGTAGTAGCCGACACCCTCAGCCGTAGATCTATGGGTAGCCCGTCGTATTTACAGCCAGAAAATAGGGGAATAGCCCATGAGGTTCATCAGCTAGCTAGTCTTGGATTTCGGTTACTGGACTCAGGTGATATTGGAATTACTATTCAGGATACGGCAACATCCTCTTTAGTAACTAAAGTAAAGGAACGCCAGTACGAGGATTATGTGTTAGTTCATTATAGGGATACCACCCCTCAGAAGGAGAAGACACCGTTTGAAATTACAGAAGATGGGGTCCTCAGATATCAAGGACGATTATGTGTCCCTAATGTTGCAGGGCTGCGTCGGCAGGTTATGGGAGAAACTCACTATTCTTGTTATTCTATCCATCCAGAAGCGACAAAGATGTATATCATGATATCAGGGAAGTATATTGGTGGGACGGAATGAAAAAGGATATTGCGGAGTTTTTTGCTCAGTGTCCTAACTGTCAACAGGTTAAAATTGAGCATCAGAAACCTGGTGGGTTATTGCAGGCTATGGAGATTCCGACTTGGAAATGGGAAGTAATCAATATGGATTTCATTGTAGGCTTACCTCGTACCCAACGTAAGTTCGATTCGATATGGGTGATTGTTGATAGGCTTACAAAGTCAGTCCATTTTCTGCCCGTTAGAACTACATATTCCTCAGAGGATTATGCAAGGCTTTATATTAAGGAGATAGTACGATTGCATGGTGTCCCTGTATCTATTATCTCGGATAGAGGAGCTCAATTTACAGCTAACTTCTGGAGGTCCTTCCAAAAAGGATTGGGGACTCAAGTAAGTCTTAGTACATCATTTCACCCCCAGACAGACGGACAGGCCGAGCATACTATTCAGACACTTGAGGATATGTTACGAGCTTGTGTGATAGACTTCAAAGGTAGCTAGGATGATCATCTGCCGCTTATTGAGTTCGCATATAATAATAGGTACCATTCCAGTATTCAGATGGCTCCATACGAAGCTCTCTACGAACGGAAGTGTAGGTCACCTATAGGGTGGTTTGATATTGGAGAATCTGGGTTACATGGGCCAGATCTGGTTCAGCAAGCCATAAAAAAAAGTAAAGCTTATCCGGGATCGACTATTGACAGCTCAGAGTCGTCAGAAGTCATATTATGACGTGCGGCAGTGAGATTTAGAATTTGGGGTTGATGACTGGGTATTCTTAAAGGTGTCACCTATGAAGGGTGTGATAAGGTTTGGCAAGAAAGGCAAACTTAGCCCACGATATATTGGGCCTTATAGGATCAGTCGGAGAGTGGGCCAAGTAGCTTATGAGTTAGAATTGCCCTCAGAATTGGAGTTCGTCCATCCGGGTTTTCACGTATCTATGTTACGGAAGTACATTGGCGATCCTACCCGAGTGGTGCCGACGGATGATGTACAGATTATAGAGGACTTGTCATATGAGGAAATTCCGGTTGCCATCCTAGACCGACAAATCCGCAAGCTACGGAATAAGGAGGTAGCCTCCGTGAAAGTACTTTGGAGGAACAACAATGTGGAAGAAATGACTTGGGAGGCCGAGGAAGACATGAATTCTAGATATCACTACTTATTTACTCCTCCAGAGAAGGGTCCGACTGAGACATCATAACCTCAAGGTACGTGTACGAATTCTTGTGTTAGCTATTGTTATTGGTCGTGTGAGGCCATCGTCGTTATTAATGATTGTGGTCCTATGTGGTGTTAAATTATTGGGTTTCTACAGGAAGAGTTGGTAGTAGCGTTGTTACAAAGGCGACTCTGCCAAGGTTATATAGATCCCAGAGAGTTAAACATTCAAGGACGAATGTTTCTAAGGGGAGACGGATGTTACATCTCGCGTTTTCCTACGTTAAAAGTTTCATCTTCAGTTAATTGACGTAGACTCGGGGATGAGATCATCTTGACGTTAACGTATTTACGCTATTTATAACAAGTGATAAATAAGCGTTATGAAGGATAAAGGGTACACGAATTAAAGAAAATGAGTTTCGTTGAAAGTGGCCAATTTGGGATAAAATACGGGTCGACCGATACTACCCGATATTTATGGACTAGTACCATACAAGGTACCATATGGCCGTGATAATATGATGTATAAAGTAAATTAAAAATAAGTAAAATTTTAAGTAATTTGTGATAATTTTTTTAAATTATACGGGTAATTAGTTAATTACCGGGTAACGGGACATTACCCAGTTAACTAATAAGTGGATAAAAATTTAGAAATTATACCCAAAAACAGTGGCAAAAAGCCATAAACTAAAGAGAATGACTCTTTAGTCTTCTTGAATAGGTGGCAATCATGCTAGCGAAAGAAGGGACATTACATATTTTATAATCACTAGTTTTAGGATACGCGCGTTGCGCGTGTACTCTATATTAATAAGCATGATTTTTTTAAAATTACGCAAATGCTATTAAACCATGTAGTTGAGTTATTGAATATTATTTTAAGAATATAAACTCTGAAAAATAATTAATATTGATCATATTTATCCAATTTAATAGGTAAAAAAATTATGAGCCTGAGGGGTGGGCATAGTTTGGGCAAACCCGAAATTCAAACCGAAATCCGAATTTTTTAGATTTTTGGTTTGGATTTTCAGATTACAGATTGGATTTTGGATTTAATTTTTAAATTTTTTGGATTTCGGATTGGATGTTGGATTTGGTACTCTGGATTTTTTGATATCTGAGAATCCGAAAATTTTATACTTTATATTTAGTCCATTATCTATATGTCAATAATAATAAGTTAAATACCCTATCCATTAGATATTATTTCATATATGCAATATTAATTACTAAGTTACTGTCACAATACTTTCTATTTGGACATGGTTTTACTATTACTACTTCTTACCGCCCGTATTAATGTCTCTATTGCATTTTCTTGATAGTAATTTCATTACTTGAATACTTTATTTGGATGATAGCAGTGAGAATGAGTAACTTTTCAGGCAATTTAATATGAGTACTTTATTTGGATATTCATTTTTGTAAAAAGAAGAAACATGTCAACTTATAAGCTCAAAACCGAAAATTCAAAATATCCAACCCGATTAATCCGAAATCAAACTTGAAAAATTCGATCCAATCCGAGCTTATTTGGATTGGATTTGGATTGTCACTTCTTCAATCCGAAAATCAAAAATTCAAACCGAAATTCTATATTTAATCTGGACTGTCCGAACGCCCACCCATATAGTTTGGCTTAGCTGATTTAGAGTAGCTGATAAGCATTATGTGTTGAAAAGCACTTTTAAGTGCTGAAGCTGATTTAAAAAATAAGCAGTTACGTGTTTGGACAAAAGTGCTCAAATGAATAATATGCAGCTGAAGAACTGGGTATACGAAGAGTTTTGTTTTAAAAGAAAGTATTTTAGGGATAGAATAGTAAATATTTTGGTCAAACTTAAACTGCTTACAAGCTGAAATTTGATAAGTTGAGGGAGACCAACTTATGACTTTTGGCTTATTTTTGACTTATAAGCACTTCTAATTTTACCAAACGGGTAGATGAGCCAAAAAGTACTTATAAGCCAGTTTGACCAGCTTATAAGCTTAACCAAATACCCTCTATGCCACACAAAAGAAATCTAATACTTTATTATAACTTCAATATGCATTTGCTTTAGTAGTTTATAGTCGAATATATAGTATGTTGACTTGTACTTAAATATAATGAGACAATACTATGTTTTCCGTTGTCTTAGAAATATGAAGTATATTTGCTCAACCTAATATGAACTTCATCTTATTCCTGTTGGAACTCAAATTGTACGAAAAAATAAAAAGAGATTTCATATTACTAGTTTAGTTATCATACGAAGAATTTAATTGGATGATAATATTCAAATCCAACTAAATTTATTTCTAGATCGAAATAAAATAATCATAAAAATTTAAGATAAAAAATAAATAAAAAAATAGTTCAGTGCATTAAACTGCTGCTATGCGGGGGTTCGGAATAGGGCTGGACCATAATGGTTTATTATATACAACCTTAAAGTAGAAAATTAATGCTTATCATTATTTTACTATAGCATCCAACAATATTCAGATGATGAAATAATTTTTTTAGATGCTTAGAATTAATAAAAAAGAAATAGTAAAAATGGAGTGTATCCTAATTGTACAGATTAATTTTATCTTCCGGTAAAGGCATGACATATTCGAATTTAGCTACAACTGAAAGTTTAAGATCTTTTATTCCAATGCAAATTCAGTTTTATATTACTTGCTATTATGAACTATTCATATTTTTTAGCTGGAAATGATTTTTAAATATTTGCTTTGGTAAAAAAAAAGTAAAACTGGTAAAATATGAATTTAGAATCCTAAATATAAGTTTATTTTTATGTTTTAAATATTGGCAATATCCAATTCATCTTTTTTTACTTTTAAAATTTTGAAGGATTTTTAACAAAAGAGGTATACTTTGCTTTGGACGGTAACTTAGTAGTTTTGATTTAAGTACTTTGCTTTGGACGATAATTTGTTAACTTAAGGACTTTCGCATAATTTAAATAAGGAAAAAAATAATAAGTAAATTATTAGACGATTTCAAAGTCCTAAATATGAATTTAGAATCCAAAAAAAAAAAAGTAAAACTGGTAAAATATGAATTTAGAATCCTAAATATAAGTTTATTTTTATGTTTTAAATATTGGCAATATCAAATTCATCTTTTTTTACTTTTAAAATTTTGAAGGATTTTTTAACAAAAGAGGTTTACTATGCTTTGGACGGTAACTTAGTAGTTTTGATTTAAGTACTTTGCTTTGGACGGTAATTTGTTAACTTAAGGACTTTCGCATAATTCAAATAAGGAAAAAAATAATAAGTAAATTATTAGACGATTTCAAATTCCTAAGAAGTAGAGAAATAATTAATGACTATTTTATCTAGTGTGAAATTAATTTTTAGAGGGTATAAAAGGCGAACGACATTTCGCTTAAGGCCTTCGTGCTTTTAATATAGTATAGATTATACAAGTTTTATCATAAAACTTAGGAACTCCTTACAATTCAAAGATGCTGGAGTTTGGAATTCAAAAAGAAAACGTTAGCTTCTTGGTCTTGAAAACGTTAGCTCCTGTTTAGCCAATTCAAGCTTTCAACAAAGCTAATTTTCCATTTTTTATGAACAAACTGTAGGCGCTACTGTGTTAAAACACAAATTCAGAAAAAAAAACTGTTAGAAAAATAAAAGAAACTGGAAAAACAGAAGAGTTTAAGAAATATTCCGAGTCCACAATTTGCTTGTGTGTCCTTAAGGAATTTTAACCCCCTCACACGTTGCCAAGGTAATGGATTAAATCCTCCTAGGATAAAACGGAATAAACCTTCCTGCAACAGTGGCAATACAAACTGCAGGATACCAACGAACTTAAAGAACGGAGCAAAATCACACTTACGAATTTGAGAGAGAGAGACTGCGAATTAGAATGCAGTATATTCAGAAAGAAAGAAGTTCTGGAGTGTTTTCGTGTGTAGAAAATGGAGCCTTGCCTCAGAATTTATAGGCAATTATCAGAAGAGGTGTCTGGAAAAGGTGACTTTTCAGAAGAATACGCTGCCTGCCGCGGTCAGAGAGGCTTTCTGAAGGCCCTCTGAACCTTCAGCAAGGTTCTGGCGTATTTTCAGCAGTGATTTGGCATTTAATTAATTATTAAATAATTAAATAAATTTTGTCCAAAAATAATCTTATCGATCATTTGACAAATCCAAATCCAAATCCAAATCCAAATCCAAATCCAAAGCCAAAGCCAAAGCCAAAGCCGAGCGAGCGACGACGACGGCGCGAGGGTTCATTCTCTTCAACTCCTTTTAAGAGCTTTAAGAAGTGATTCTATATATAAGCACACAAATGTGGTTGTCCCTCACCAATGAGGGACAAAGTGCAAGACAAAAGTTCACTTCTTCAAATTTTCAATTTCCCTCCATTTTCAATTCACACTTCTTCTACTTTAAGCCCAATGGCTTAAAGTCTAATAGTACCAATTCACACTTCTTCTACTTCTTCCTTGTATTTGTCAATAGTACCATCGTCTTTCATTTTCTTCTTGAAAATCCATTTAGAACCCAACGTTTTGTTACCTGGAGGAAGATCAACCAATTCCCAAGTATGGTTGCTCAATATGGATTCTATTTCACTATTGACAGCTTCTTTCCAATATTGTGCCTCTGAGGAAGACATTGCTTCCTTGAAGGTACGAGGCTCATTTTCTAACAGAAAAGTCAGAAAATCTGGACGGAATGAAGTAGATGTCCTTTGACGTTTACTTCTTCTCGGATTTTCTTCATTAGGCATATCATCTATTATTTCCTCCCGAAGTCGTTTTGACTTTTGGCAGGTCACTTCACTTTCCTTTTTATATGGAAAAATAGTTTCAAAGAATTCAGCATTATCTGATTCTATTATCGTATTAATGTGAATCTCAGGATTTTCTGATTTATGAACCAGAAAACGATATGCCTTGCTATTGGTTACATATCCAATAAACACACAATCAACCGTTTTTGGACCTGTCTTAACCCTTTTAGGTTTAGGAACTTGTACCTTAGCTAAACACCCCCACACTTTGAAGTATTTCAAGCTAGGCTTCCTTCCTTTCCACTTCTCATAAGGAATGGATTGTGTTTTACTATGAGGTACACGGTTGATTATTCGGTTAGCTGTAAGTATAGCTTCCCCCCACAAGTTCTGTGGTAAGCCAGAACTTATTAGCAATGCATTCATCATCTCCTTCAACGTTCGATTCTTCCTCTCCGCAATTCCATTAGATTGTGGAGAGTAAGGGGCAGTTGTTTGGTGAATAATGCCATTTTCCAAACATATTTCTTCAAAAGGAGATTCATATTCGCCACCCCTATCACTTCTTATCATTTTGATCTTTTTGTTTAGTTGTGTTTCAACTTCACTCTTGTATTGCTTGAAAGCATCAATTGCCTCATCTTTACTATTAAGTAAATAAACATAGCAGTATCTCGTGCTATCGTCAATAAAAGTAATAAAATACTTTTTCCCACCGCGAGATGGTGTTGACTTCATGTCGCAAATATCTGTGTGAATTAAGTCTAAAGGACTTGAATTCCTTTCAACGGACTTATAAGGATGCTTAGCATACTTTGATTCCACACATATTTGACATTTAGAATTAATGCAATCAAATTTTGGCAATACTTCTAGATTTATCATCTTTCGCAATGTTTTGAAGTTTACGTGACCTAAACGCGAATGCCATAAAGTGTTTGACTCAAGCAAGTAAGAAGAAACATTCACTTTATTGATAGGAACTGCTATTACATTTAGCTTAAAAAGGCCCTCATTTAGTTAACATTTTCCTACATACAAATTGTTCTTACTTAGTACAACACTATTAGAAACAAAAATACATTTGAATCCATTCTTGACAAGAAGTGAAGTCGACACAAGATTCTTGCGAATTTCTGGAACATGGAGAACTTGGTTTAGAGTCACTATTTTTCCCGATGTCATCTTTAACGCAATCTTGCCAACTCCTTCAATTTTGGCTGTAGACGAATTTCCCATGAAAATTGTGTCGTCGGGTCCTGCGGGGGCATAACAAGAAAATAACTCCTTGTTAGCACAAACATGGCGGGTGGCTCCAGAATCTATCCACCATTCTTTAGGATTTCCTACCAAGTTGCATTCAGACAACATCGCACACAAGTCCTCCATGTCTTCAACATTTTCAACCATGTTTGCTTGATTTTTCTTCTTCTTTTTCTTTTGTACATCATTCATTGGTGCACGACAATCCACGACCTTATGCCCAGATTTTCCACAGTTGTGGCAATTACCCTTGAACTTTTTCTTGCTTGGGTAATTCTTTGGTCCAGAAGCCTTCTTTATTCCGGAAAACTTTCTGGGTTTTTCTGCTGGTGCCATAGCATGAGCAGGAGTTGAATGGCTTGACGAGGCAGCCACATTTTTAACAGTAGCACCCGTTCCCGCAATATTTCCATTAGTTTAGTTTTCATTCGTCATTTTTTTCTGTAAAGTTGGAAACAAAACAGAACTTGGTTAAATCAGTAAAGTTTTGATATCTTCAAACTGAATACCAAACCAAACATACAACACGTAACACTGATGAAGTTTTTATATACTTCAAACCCGTACGTTTATTATTCCGGTAAAGTTTTTATATACTTTAAACCGGACAGAACAATTATTGGAGTAGAAAGCACGAAGGTTTTAGTCTCCAAAACAATATACAAATATAGATAACAGTTTTAATATATATTTCAACACAGAAACGTTAGTAGTAAAATTCCTTAAGCTTGTAGGCGCTACTGTGTTAAAACGCAAATTCAGAAGAAAAAAAAAACTGTTAGAAAAATAAAAGAAACTGGAAAAACAGAAGAGTTTAAGAAATATTCCGAGTCCACAATTTGCTTGTGTGTCCTTAAGGGATTCTAACCCCCTCACACGTTGCCAAGGTAATGGATTAAATCCTCCCAGGATAAAACGGAATAAACCTTCCTGCAACAGTGGCAATACAAACTGCAGGATACCAACTAACTTAAAGAACGGAGCAAAATCACACTTACGAATTTGAGAGAGAGAGACTGCGAATTAGAATGCAGTATATTCAGAAAGAAAGAAGTTCTGGAGTATTTTCGTGTGTAGAAAATGGAGCCTTGCCTCAGAATTTATAGGCAATTATCAGAAGAGGTGTCTGGAAAAGGTGACTTTTCAGAAGAATACGCTGCCTGCCGCGGTCGCGGCAGAACCGCGGTCAGAGAGGCTTTCTGAACCTTCCTGCCGCGGTTCTACCGCGGTCGCGGCAGAACCGCGCCCAGAGAGGCCCTCTGAACCTTCAGCAAGGTTCTGGCGTATTTTCAGCATTGATTTGGCATTTAATTAATTATTAAATAATTAAATAAATTTTGTCCAAAAATAATCTTATCGATCGATCATTTGACAAATCCAAATCCAAATCCAAATCCAAATCCAAATCCAAATCCAAAGCCAAAGCCAAAGCCAAAGCCGAGCCGAGCGAGCGAGCGACGACGGCGCGATGGTTCATTCTCTTCAACTCCTTTTAAGAGCTTTAAGAAGTGATTCTATATATAAGCACACAAATGTGGTTGTCCCTCACCAATGAGGGACAAAGTGCAAGACAAAAGTTCACTTCTTCAAATTTTCAATTTCCCTCCATTTCCAATTCACACTTCTTCTACTTTAAAGCCCAATAGCTTAAAGTCTAACACAAACACAAACAGAACGTTAGCGAGCTTCCACAAAAAAAACGTTTTCCAACCAAAAAAAAATCCAACGAGAATTATTGGAAGTTTAACAATGTACAAATTTTGCGGTTTTAAAGGAATACGGTGCAATCTTCTCCGAGAATATTATGCGGAATTTTCTCTACCCCAGGTATGTTAAGGTCATCCCTTCTTTCTTTTTGGTATGGTCCAAATTATACAGAAGAAACGAGCAAACGCACGGTTTTCATAAACGACTCTATTTATAGAAATACTAGGGTCTCTTTGTTCTTGATTCCCCATGTGATATATTATTATATCTCGTATTCATGGGTCTCAGAATAATACGCAGTTGAAAAAGTTTATCCGGAAAGAATATAGAGATCAATATTACATATTTTTCATGCATGTCATTCATTTATACATGTACATTGACCCATGACCAGATGGCGTTATATACGCGTATTTATATGTATATATATTTATATGTATATATATATATATATATATATATATATATATGGGATACGGGAAAAAGGTTACGGCGTTATATACGCAACACCACCTGATCAGTTGGTTTATGTTGATGATGTTGCCTACAGTGGCCGAGATGATATGATGGGATGCCCTCAGTGGCTTGATGATGTTATGTACACCTATACCCATGCATGACACGACATTTATATACACGTGCATAACACTATAAATGTTTCAGAATTTACAAAGTTATTCATATTTACATATGGATTTCTTTATTCCATGTTTCATCTATGCCTTTTACGTACAGATTTTCATGCCTTACATACTCAGTACATTTTTCGTACTGACGCCCTATTTCATGGGCCTGCGTTTCATGCTCGCGGGTGCAGGTAGGCAAGCTGACGATCCCCCTTCTTAGGATCCCTGATCAGCGAGAGTTGGCGTGCTCCACTTGATCCGGAGCTGCTTTTAATTTTGGTACGATATGTTTGTATATATATATGGGTATGATGTGGCTCAGTCCCGTCTTTGTATAGTTATATTTCTATTAGAGGTCTGTAAACAGTATGTCTAGTTGGGTTGTATGTGCCCTTGTCGGCTTTCAGTTTTGGATGTATAGTTGTCTATAGCAGCCTTGCCGGCTCGCCCACTGTATTATGCATGTATACGTACATATGCCTTTTTGGTAGGTTTCCTTCATATATGTTATTTTCATAATTCAGTAGACGTTATTCAGGTTCATATCTTAGACGCACGCTTAGGGGGTTTGACAGGTAGGACTCAGGCACCCGTTGCGGCCCATCGGTTTGGGTCGTGACAATTTCACCATATCAATCCACCCTTATCTCACTTGTTGCGGCGTGCAACCCGATCCCGCCGTATAGAGTGTATTCACCCTAATTCCCCCATAATAATCCACCCTTATTACACCTGTTGCAGCGTGCAGTACGATGCCACCATACCAGTACCAAATGCTCACAGCACAATCAAATCAATAGTTCAACCACAAAGCTTTTACGATCATTAAATACCAAACTGAACCAAAAGGGAACTTGTACAACAAAGAAATCTACACGAGTAATACTACACAGCGAGACCAATCCAGCAATTGACAATTAGAAGGTGCAAGTAAGTCAATTTGAACCAATAGCAGGGAGTCATGAAAACTATGGAAGAACTAACTTTGTGAACATGAGAAGACATTGAATAACAAGTAGCAATTAAGCATGAAAGCATATAGAGCATGTAACAGTTAAGATAGGAAAGGAAATAATTAAGGAAAAGTGGTAAATCAGGGAGAACATATAATTCGGCGGTGTATAAGCACTCGTCACCTCGCATATACGCCGCTCACGTGAGAATCACATATCACATAGTCTGAGGGTTCCTAATTCCCTCAAGTCAAGGTTAGACACAACACTTACCTCATTACACAATCAATTCAAAGCTCTACGGGGGCCTTTCCCCTAGAGTTCGCCTCCAAACCACTCGTATCTAGCCATAATGTTCTCAATAACATCAAATATTGCTAAAGGAATCAACTACAATGCATAAATTTAGATTTCCCGAATTTTGTCCCAAAATGTCAAAAATCGACCCTGGGCCCGCTTGGTCAAAATCCGAGGTTCGGACCAAAATCCATTTACCCATTCACCCCCGAGCTCGATTATGTAATTTGTTTCGAAAGGCGATCTCAATTCGAGGTCTAAATCCCAATTTCACAAAAATCCCTAATTCTGCCCATACCCCCAATTTTCACCATGAAAATCTTAGATTTTAGGTTAAAGATTTGTGAAATCTAATGAAAGATTAAACGAAAATGAGTTAGAATCACTTACCAATGTTTTGGGGAAGAAATGGTCTTTGAAAAATCGCATATAGGGTTTCTTGTTTTGAAAGTTTTAAAGAATGAGCAAAATTCCCGTCTAAGTCAAGTTTTACCAGCTGCAGATGTCGCAAATGCGATACCATGTTCGCATTTGCGAGCATCACAAATGCGAGAAAGAGGTCGCAATTGCGAACTCCCCTCAGAACCCCACTGATCGCATTTGCGGTAAAGTGGTCGCAAATGCGAACCCTGATGCCATCGCAAATGCAGACCATCCTTCGCAAATGCGAAGAAAATCCAAACAGTGCTGAGTCGCAAATGCGACTCTGCCTTCGCAAAGCGGAGCTGGCAAGTTCGCAAATGCGAACTTTTTACTCGCAAATGCGAGTACCCCCTGCCATGCCCAGGCTCGCAAATGCGAGCCAGATCTCGCAAATGGGAGACCTGCAACAGATACCAGAAACAAAAATGCATCAGCTGTGTTTTTCTAAGTTCAAAACACTCTGTAGCCTATCTGAAACTCACCCGAGGCCTCGAGGTCCAATCCAAACATGCACACAAGTCCTAAAACATCATACGAACTTGCTCGCGCGATCAAATCACCAAAATAACACCTAGAACTACGAATTGAACACCAAATCACATGACATTTTCAAGATAACTTTAAAACCTCTATTTACACAATCGGACGTCCGAATCACGTCAAACCAAGTCCGTTTCTCACCAAATTTCACAGACAAGTCTTTAATATTGTAATGGACCTATACCGGGCTCTAGAACCAAAATACGGACCCGATATCAACAAGATCAAACATCAATCAATTCTTATAAACCATTAAACTTTCAAACTTTCAATTTTCAACAAAAATTCATATCTCGAGTTAGGGACCTCGGAATTCGATTCCGGGCATACGCCCAGGTCACAAATTACGACACAGACCCACCAGGACCTTCGAAACACGGATCCGGATCCGTTTATTCAAAACGATGACCAAAGTCAACTCAATTTAACTTTTAAGGCAAAAATTCTTATTTTTATCAGTTTTTAACATATAAGCCTTCCGGAAAAACACCCGGACCGCGCACGCAAATCAAGGAAGGCTAATTTAAGATATTTTAAGAATTGGAACACGAAATTTAGTTCTAAAACGTGAGATGACCTTTCGAGTCATCACACCTTCATTTTCTCCTTGATATTTTTTTTAAAAACTTTTGATATACCTATTATTATCCAGATGAAAAAAAATCAAAGACAACGTGTTACTTGATCAAAAAGTTCTTTTTTAGCTACAAGATTTGCTTAGGTGTTTCATTATCTAAAAGGGAGATTTGAATGGTAGTTGGGATCTCTTATATCCTGGGCATGACTTAGATTCTACTAGGTAATTAAATCTTGAACAGGTATTCTACGTGTCAACAATATATTGCTCTTGGGATTAGAGATGAAAACGAAACTGTTGGCAAATAGGTAAGCTACTTACTACATGTGTCACCATATGTACATATCCAAATTTCGCTATGCTATTGGCTATGTAGACTGCATTATACTTGACAAGAATAATATTTGTTTTACCTCTTGGGATGATATCTCTTCCCATTAATTAAAGATTTCGAGTTCAAACTTTTGAAATAGAGAAATTCCTCGTAGAAAACACTAACCCCAATCGAATGAATAGTTCTGTGCGCAAAGTATCCCACGTTCACATAGAGTCCGGAGAAGGACCGCACCTTAAAAAAATATGATGTAGGCAGCCTACCTTACTGCAATCATTAATAGTTGATTTCACGGCTTGAACCCGTTATAACCTACTTGGAGAAATTCCTTTTCTAAATAGGAAGTCTAAAAAATGCATATCGAAAAATAAAAACAAAATCATTTTCCCGTCTAAATACCATAAGACGTTTATAATTTGCAACTTTGTCAATTTTGAACCTTTCTTTTTTTTTTTTTTTTTGCTTTTTCTTTGTGAGTGGGCTTGTTTATTAAACAGGCGTGCCTTCTTTATCCAACTTGTTCTCAACTTTTATTCATAGACCAGGTAGAATGGAGGGGCATTAATTTATTTCCTATGAATTTAAGAAGCATAAATTAAACCTGTAATGTTATCCACACCTTTTTGAACTTAGCTGAGTTGTTCGAAATAAAATTGGTGAATCAAACATCAACACATATGAAATGGAAACAGTAATATACCAAACAAAAGGAAGGAACATAAACGTTTCTTGAATCACTTTGGCCGAAATCAAGAAACTTAGATGATCAATCATGTAAAAATAAATTTCAGATTCAGATAATTAAAGCAAATTAAAGAAGCTTTAGCAACTTCTGATTAGATCTATTATTTACTTGATGTTAAAGCTATATATATATATATATATATATATATATATACATCACGAATCACACATTGTAAATAAACTTACCTATAAATATCCTTTGGATTTAGTTAATAGTGTAAAAACTTCTTTGCTAACAAAATTAAACTCTATTCAAGATAACTTACAAACTTGGTCTAATTAGTATGTATACGGTAGAAATCGGGGCTACCCGTTTCCCGAGCTCGAGGGGTCACCTTAAGTCCGAGTTCAGGATGGATCAAGTTCGAGCTCGACGGACCAGGCTCGAGCTCGATGACACAGCACAAGGCTCGAAGAACCAAGTGTTCGAGGAACGTCGAAGCCTGATATGACTGGCCTCGAGATGATGCCGTTACAGATTTGTAACAGAATGGACAATATTCCCGCCACGTCCCTAAGATCGTGGCATAAATCCCCGAATAGATTTGTACGGATCCGTACTAGGCAGTTAGACAGTTATCCCAATAAGATTCCTTACTGTAAATAGGAATGTACCTTATTTAGGGTTCCTCTATTATATAAAGGGGACCCCAATCATTTGTAAACATCATCTAATCATTGGCAAAGAATATACTCTCTACTTTTCGCTTATTGTTCATCAGTATTATCCTTTAGCTTTATTATTCTTGCTTTACTGTTCTTGATCCATCTTGAGGTCACTAGGCTCGAGGTCGATACTACTTAGTAACACTGGTTTGATTCACTCATTTCTTTCATTTATACTTTATACTACTTGTTTATTAATTGGTATTGAACTAAATCACATATCTTTAAAACCACAAATTAAATTTAATTGTTACTCGTATT
This sequence comes from Nicotiana attenuata, assembly GCF_001879085.1. Classification (NCBI taxonomy): domain Eukaryota; kingdom Viridiplantae; phylum Streptophyta; class Magnoliopsida; order Solanales; family Solanaceae; genus Nicotiana; species Nicotiana attenuata. Next base: position 617,103 of record NW_017670493.1, read on the forward strand.
TTCGAGGTAAACATAGTATTAATGGAGGACAAAGTTAGGTACCATCATCCCCATGCCAAGTTTTGCAATTTGCTTTTGTATTTATTTTTGTGGCGTGCAATCTTGCTTCTCTGTCGAGAAGGTTTTACTTGTATTATTTAGGAAAAAGCATCAATATATCTCAGTATAAAATCATCAAAGGAATTTGACTTTTGTAACAGAAATTAATTTGCCAACTAGCAATCAATTAAAGTGCACGAGCTCCTTCACCTGTATTTTTGCAAAAAGGTAAGTTTCACAAATAAATTAGTCAAACATTTACTTCTCTATAAATAGAACCTTTCTCTTCTCATTTTTACACTCCAAAAAACATTGTCTTTTCCATATAAACAACAAAATTTATATATAAATCACAGGTTCTCAAAATGCCAAGTCATTCACTTTTCGTAGTTATGTTTTATTTTCTCATCTTCTTTCCTACTAGGGTTTTTCTTGCTACTGCAGAAATGAAGTTTGAAGCTTCTACAAGATTTAAACCTAATATCAATGGCAGAAAAGAAGGTTTTTTTAATGGTGATCAAGGTGTGGAGGATTGTTTACCAAAGGGTATACGAAGATCGTCTGCTCCTAGTCGATATATAAATTATCAAACCTTAGGTTCAACAACTTGTTCAACAAGCAAGAAAGTGATCAATAAACCATGATGTTTGATCAAATTTCAAGTGCAGTTGGAATCATATATAGAAGAAAAATGTAGTTAAAATATAGTTGTCATTTCTTTGATCACTTTTTTCTTTTGTTTTCTTTTATTGTCTTTGAATGTATACGAAAAGATAAATATAGTAAAGAATGGTGTGTTGTAAATCCTTCATTATGAAATGAAAAAAAAAAAAATTAAGTATACTAGCTAGCTTGTTGTATAAAGAAGAAAAGGGCAGCCGGTGCACAAGGCATTTCGCATTCATGTAACGTTCGGGGAAAGGCAGTCGTCTAAGGGGGTCTGGTGTAAACAACCTACTATAGTACAAGTATTAGTGGCTGATTCTATGACTCGAACATTAACCCGTGACCTATAGCTAGCTTGCTGTATCTTTCAGTTAAATATTGATAGACAATGATTAAGTATTGAGAAGCTCAAGTAAATAATGCATCTCCTTTCCCTTTGATTAAGTTCCAGCCATACTTTATCACATGTACAAAGAATTTAACTGATTGATCTTCACAAATCACAACTATCTGTAGAGCAAGAAGCATGCAAAAGGAGGGAAAAAAGAGAAAGAAAAAGAGAGTTGGCATTATTTCTATTTATTTATTTTTAAATATATATCGACCTGCCTAAGCATAATTAATCCTAGCTCGTGAATATGCTCCAGCTGTTGGTATAAAACTACAAATAAATAAAAGTGGTCCAAACAAATGGTAACAATTAATGTGAGCTAATTCACATAGGATTAGAGGCAGGGTAGAGCTAGGTGTTGGCAAGGGCCGGATTCAATTGAATTCATTTCAGCAAAAATTATTATACTTGCGCAAATAGGAAAAGACTATTTTTTTATCATATATAAATTGTTGAATCCCTGAGAAAATTCTAAAAAAGTGATAAATAAGGCTGAAAATTGCTTTGGCTCATTCGTTCAAATTGTATTTTGACATTGTAATATTTTATTTGAGTCCTCTTTGTATGTATTTCTGGCTTTGCTACCTACCAAAGTGGCTCAACAAACTTGTTTACCCGTAAAATGGTACAGTTGAATTTGTACGTAGTTTCTAGATAAGTGAACTAATTTGATCCCGTAAATAATAAAATAAGTAAAGAATTATGCAATTCTTAGCCTTAAAATGTAGATGAAACTGCAGAGATGACAGTCCCGGGAACAAGATTTCCGGGCACAGCAATGATGAAATCAAAAAGCAAGAAAGTGAAATCGTATCAAGCTTTGTATAAAATGTAGTATAAGTTTGCCAGGAAATCGTGTCCTTTACAATGATAAGTAAGCTCACTATTTTTAGTTGTGTCTAGGGAAGGGGGTCCTAGGATCGTGCCCTCCTTTAATGTTAATTATGAGGGCCATCGATAGAGATGTAACAGTGTAACATAAATGCCAAATTCCCTGTAACGGACCGTTGCTCTTAATGCTGCAGAATATTCTTTATTAAATGCTACCGGGCGCAGAGCATTTAATGCACATTTATGGACGTTATCCCTTCCGGTGACAAGCGGAATAGCTACGTTCGATCTTTGGCCATCCCGCCTTGGGTTCCACGTGTCCTTCCTTTAGATGGCCGCGTGTCGTATCATATTTTATCCTATACAGATAGCCCCCCTGCTTTTCGGTGACATAACTTTGTGTTACCGGGAAGTTGGTAGAAATACTCTTTTGGCGGGAATTTCTATAACTCCTTCTGAAGGCTTTTGACGGTTGATTAGACGCACGTCTCTCCCTATTTAATGCTCCGTACACTCTTCATCCCATGATTCTGCACAACTTTTGCCTATTAACGAGGTAATCATGGCCATGAATTTAGCCGCCAAAAATTTACTTATACGCATCATCCTTTTTTCCTTGCACTTCATAATTTTTCAAGCTTATGATTTGCACCTTTGTTCTTCATCTTTTCTCTAACTCTCTTCAAACAAAAAACCTTCTCCTCCTTCCATATAATGGCTTCTTCCTCAAAGCATACCGGTTCTTTAAAGAACAAGAAAAAGGCCGAGGATTGTGTTCCTCCAATAGTGGGTTACATCATCCCTAGAAGTCTTAATACCACAAAAGACTTCGAAGAAAAATTCACTACTGCGAACCCTCGTTCATGGGCTGTCAGTAGGTACCCTTTTTCAATCCATCCTTCCAGTATTCCTGTCGTGAAGGAAGACTGTCGCTGCCATGAGTTGGATATTATCGCTCCCGATCTATCAGAGCGAGTGACCCTTCCCAAGGAGGGTTTTACATATTTTTATACGTATTCCTTTACTTTGGGTGCGTTTTCTTTGAGTGGAGAGCTAAATTCCGTGATTGCAGAGTTTTGCATCCGCTACCAAGTATGTTTGGCACAAGTAATTCTTTCTATGTGGAGGACAGTCGCCTGCCTTCGGAGTTTGTGCCAGGAGACTGGAGAAGAGCTGACCTTAGCTCGTACGATGAATCTCTACTCTCCCAGGATTTTTCGTGGGCGAATGATAAACCTCTGCAAACGTGGCCATCATGCTCTGTTGACCAGCATGGATGATGATAGCGACCGTGGGTGGATGGAACAGTTCGTTATAGTTGCCACCAATAATATCATTCCAATAACGGCATCGTCCTTTCCGGTCGCTTGGAACCGCACTCGTAAGTTCTTTATTTAATATTACCTTTTACTAAATATTCCTCTATGGATGTATTTATTCTTCATCCTTCGCATGTTTCAGCAACTCGATGGATCCCGTCGGTGGTGGAAGGCTTGGACCGGTGGGTGTAGAATATCTTGGACGTTATGACGCTCGAAACTCATTTGTGGAAAAAACTAGCCCTTAAATACGGTTGGAAGGCCAAAAATCATGGTACTTTAAACTCACCTTGTTTCAATTTTTCATGTGAAGAACTTAGTTGAACCCTTCTGACTAGCTCACGAAATTAGGTCTACCTACGAGCTTTGTTGATGTCCCCGAGGAGGACGTCTTGGTTGATCCTGCTGATGCGGCGAGGCTGCTTCAGGAAGCGCTTACTCAAACAGGTGTCTTCGGGCCTGCTTCGGGCAGAGATGTTTTACCACGGAGTCCCCGGCCGGAGAACAAGCAACCAAAGAGAAGGGGTTCCTCCACGGCAGGGGAAAAGAATAAGAGGGTAAAGGCCAGTGCCCCCGAGTCGTCTCCGGAAGTTGTATCACCAGCCCTCCTCCCGGGCCGATCATAGACACCGTGATGATCGATGATGATGGAGAAGCTAGTGATGATGGGGCTTCTCTACACAGAAGGCAACTTTCATCATCAACTTAACTGAATGCTCAATCTGTTAAGTTAGTTACACCAATCGAGGACGATACCTCGGCACTTTGGGGGGAATTTGATTTTGTGAAAAATGCCAATTCCCGTTTTTGGGCCCCAATTGTTGTGCCCGGTATCGCAGGGCTGAGTACCGAGTCCCTGCCGTCTTTGGTTGGAGAGCATCCAACAACCAGCACTGAATTTGATGCAGCTGCTTCTTACTCTTCAACTCCATCAACTTCATTTCCATCTTCACCAACACCAGCAATTGTTGCATTATATCTGATCACGAAGGAGATGTTCCTCCTCCCCAGTCCCCAATTCATGGGAATTTGGGGCAAAATCATGCTTCTCCTTATGACGATCCCCATCGGAAGAGGAATGTTACCCTTTTGGTCTCTACCGGGTGGCAACCTGCTTTCCCGTCCGGTGGAGCTTGCTAATTATCTGAAGCCTTTGGCTTCAGAGAAAGATTGACAAAAGGTTCGTGCACTTTCGGGAGAGTGCAAGTTGAACAACGCCATGCACAACGCTGCAGCGGTACGTTCCTTTCTCTCCTTGTTATTTCTTCTACTTTTGTGTATTCTGAGTTTTACCTTTCTTGTTTTGTAGGCCAACTTTCTTGCTTCCGAGGGCCTTCAGAGGTTGATTTGTGATAAGGATGATCTTTCTTCTGCTGGGAATCAACTTTTGGAAGGGCGGGAGCAAAGTGTCGCTCGCCTCTCGGAACTGGAAGCCAAGGCCACTGAGCCTGTTGCATTGGAGGCTTGCTTATTGGAGGCTTGCTTGCAGCAAAGCAAGCAAGAAGTGGTAACCCTTAGCCAATAAATTGGCCCGCTGAGGGTTAGATTTGACGAAGCTAGGGCCAAATAGGCTGAAGTCCATGACGCCTTTCTTACTGCAACCGAGCGTGAGGCTACCACTGCTGAAAAAGTGGCTGATTAGAGGCAGCCTTGAACTCAAAAATCGAAGAGCTTGCTACTGCGGGGGCGGAACATGCCCAGTTGGAAGAGAAGTACAGGAAAACTATCGAGCATAATAGGCTCTTTAGTTCAACTGTCCGCGACCTTGATGTTAGCCTCAGATCTGTTAGGTCCGCCCGGGAAAGCCTTTCTGCCGAGGTAACTCAACTCAAAGAAGAATTTAAGCGTCGAGCGGCTTCCCTCATTGTTGAAAAAACTTACGCCATGTACAGCATGAGGAAACAAACCTTGGAAGAGGCCAAAGCATGCATCATTGATTTCGATGTCGAAATTGCTAAGGCCCGAGAGCTTGAGTTGGCCGCTAAAAATGGACTCCCAGTGCAACCTGATGCTCCTGATCCTTCTGGTTCCGGTTCTGAGTTCCCGGGGACTGAAGAAGAATCGGAGGATGATGACTCTGAAGGCCAAACTGAGAAAAATGTTAAACCATTGGTAGATCCACCTTCTTCTCCCGGGGGCGCGGACACTTCTATTCCTCCTAGTTTTGGAGATTCTGCAGTTTAGCTTTTCTTTCCTTTTTATAGTTCTTGTAATTGTGCCGTTTTGGCATGTTTTTGTAAATAAAGATATCTTTTTGCTCAAGTATTGTTTGAGTCTTACTTCCGTTTGAATATCCATTCAAGTTTTTAATCTTTGCATTTACTTAAGAATTCTGCGCACGTTTTATTATGTGCAGCCTCAGATGCATTTTCCTCGAAGCACTTTGGTTCCGGGCATTAACCCTTTTATGTGAGGGTTTTTATAAGTATTTGCGCAAGTTTACTTTTTGCGTCCTTTAGTGTACGTCTTCGGGTGCATTTTCGCCCGAAGACATTTTGATTCCGGGCATAAATTCTTCCAAAACCAACCCTTCAACGTGAGGGTTTTCATAAGAGATGGACCTCTTTTGTTTACGGTGCTCTTAAAGAGGATATCTCCTGTTTATTATGGCACTAGCATTTGAAGTACTTGTTTAACTTTCAAATGACAAAGTTAGTTCATCGTTCGGACAAGAAACAAGATAAAAACAAAAGGATTTCATTTCATTTAATTCCTTCTATTTTCAAAAGTACACAAGAATTTGCTATGCTAAAAAGAAATTGCCATTACTTGTGGCTGTCTTGTACAACTTTTTTCTACAGGGCTGGCTGTGCAGTCCCCAGTCCCGATGACACATTTATGTTTCCGAATTTTTGTTTCCCGGTCGACGTGGGCAATCACTATTCCCGTAGATGTGGCAATCACTGTTGCCGTAGATGTGGGATCACCCCCCCCCCAGTGTTCAAATGCGAAGAATGCGAATTGGAACACTGGAAGTCTTGTACCTTCAAAGATCCCACCAATGAATTTCTAGATAATGCTTAACTCAGTAACACACTTTACTTACCCTTAGGAATTTATGCTATCGAGCAAAAGACTATCTAACAACCCTCTAGTGGTATGTACTCGTGAACGACCAGGTAACCTTTGCTCGGTAGCAAACTTAACTTCCCAGTGGGAATTTTCTACAGAGCCAAAGACTACCTAAACGTTCTCGAGTGGAAACTTGCTTGTTTACCTTACTATTAAAGGTCTTATTGTTGTCGTCTTCGTAGTATGCTTTCGGTCACTGCCTCGTTAAAAACCTTGCCAGAAAACCCAATTTGGACAAAAACTGAACGATGCAGCACATACTTTCTTATTGGATATTGTTCATTAGCAATAATATCTTTTAAGGTGCGCCATGTTCCAATTGCTGGTCAACTTCCATTCTGGTTCTCCAGCTCGTATGATCCTTTCCCGGTGATAGCTGAAATCCGATAGGGACCTTCCCACGTTTGACCCAGATTCCCCGTGTTGTGCTCCCGGGTATTTTGAGTTACTTTTCTTAGAACCAAATCTCCTATTTTAAAATAACAGAGGTTGTCTCTTCGATTATAATACCGCTCCATTCTCGGCTTTTGAGCTGCCATTCTCACATGCGCCAAGTCTCTGCGTTCCTCGAGCAACTCCAAGTTGATTAACATTGTTTCGTTGTTCGATTCTTCATGCGCCTAGAAATACCTAAAGGTGGGTTCTCCTACTTCTACTGGGATTAGAGCTTCTGCACCATACACTAGGGAAAAAAGAGTTTCTCCTGTGCTCGACTTAGTCGTTCTTCCGGCAACTTCCCATGTTCGAGATAGTCAATGATTTCATTCCTCCAGTCCCAGAACAAATTAGTCGAATTTACCTCATAGTAACCCATCCATATCCAGGACCGAGTTCATCAGTTGTACTACCATCCCGGACTCCGGTCCCTTTATTTCCGTTGATGATCCTAAGTTTGCCAATGCATCTGTTTCCGCATTATCCGTCCTTGGGATATGAGTAATTGACCACTTGGGAATCGTGCCAATAGAGCCTGAACTTTTACCACGTATTGTTGCATGCGTTCTTCTTTGGTGTCAAAGATCCCGTAGACCTGATTTACCACCAGCTGTGAGTCACATTTGATTTTGATGACCTCGGAGTCAAGTCCCCGGGCAAATTCGAGCCCTACAATTAAAGTTTCATACTCTACTTCATTGTTAGTTAGATGGATCGTTTTGATGGCTTGACTTAGGGTTTCCCCCGAAGGCGTAATTAAGACTATTCCGAGCCTGGACCCTTTCACATTAGGAGCTCCGTCCGTGTATAAGGTCCAAACCCCCGATGTCGACTCTGACACCATTACTGCGCCTTTGGTTGCTAGAGGAAATAATCCCGGACTAAAATCGGCCACAAAGTTGGCCAAGACTTGTGACTTAATTTCAGTCCTTGATTTATATTCTATGTCAAATTCACTCATTTTGACGGCCCATTTGGCCAATCTTCCCGAGAGCTCGGGTTTATGGAGAATGTTCCGCAAAGGGAAAGTAGTCACCACAGTTATTGGGTGGCATTGGAAGTAGGGCCTCAACTTTCAAGCGGCAACTATGAGAGTTAAGGCCAGTTTATCCAAATGAGGGTAGCGAGTCTCTACTCCCATTAAAATTTTTCTAACATAATAAATGGGAGATTTCGTAACTTCATCCTCTCATACCAAAACCACACTTACCGCAACTTCCGAGACCGCAAGGTAAATCAGCAACGTTTCACCTTCTTTTGGCTTTGAGAGCAATGGAGGGCTTGATAAGTACTTCTTCAAATCCCCCGGAGCCTGCTGGCACTCCGATGTCCATTCAAAATTATTTTTCTTTTTGAGCAGTGTGAAGAAGCGATGACATTTTTCTGATGATCGGGAAATGAACCTGCTCAAAGTTACCAAACTTCCCGTGAGCCTTTGGACATCTTTTACGTTTGACAGTTGATCCGAGATGTCTTCTATGGCCTTGATTTTATCGGGGTTTACCTCAATTCCCCTTTGTGAAACCAGAAATCCCAGAAACTTACCAGAACTAACCCCGAACGCGCATTGGGACTAAGTTTCATATAATGCTTCCTCAGGATGTCTAAAGTTTCTTGCAGATGTTTAAGGTGATCACCTGCATTCAAAGACTTAAAGAGCATATCGTCTATATAAACTTCTATAGTTTTTCCTTTTTTCTTTTCAAACATCATGTTCATGAGCCGTTGATAAGTGGCTCCAGCGTTTTACAACCCGAAGGGAATCACATTGTAACAATATGTATCGAAATTTGTTATAAACAAAGTCTTTTCCCAATCTTCCGGATTCATATTGATTTGGTTGTACCCGAGATAAGCATCAAGGAAACTCATTAACTCGTTCCCGGCCGTGGCATCAATCATTTGATCGATATTTGGCAGTGGGAACATGTCACGACCCAAACCGAAGGGCCGCGACGGGCACCCGGTGCCTTACTCAACCGAGTACCAACGTAACATATCTTTCTTATCATACTATCAAGGGTAAATGAGATAGAAAACATGTCATGAGATAACAAGAATAAAACATAAGGGAATACTCAACATATGATGATCGAACATGATATACAAACTTATACATGTGACATACGGGCCTATAAGGCCGACATGACCATTTGTAAACTCAAGACATAGGCCGACAAGGCCATACAAGTATCCATACACCTGACATCTGTCTACAACCCTCTAAGAGTACATAAAATCATAAAGGTCGGGACAGGGCCCCGCCATACCAATCAATACATATCCAAAGCATACTGACCAAATAGGCAACTCCGGAGCAAGTGGAGTACACCAACACCTTCGCTGAGCTGATAGCCTACTAGGAGGAATGTCAACCTGTCTATCGGGACCTGCGGGCATGAAACGCAGCGTCCCCAGGCAAAAGGGACGTCAGTACGAATAAAGTACCGAGTATGTAAGGCAGGAAAGCATAAACAAGATCAGTAACGTAAAGAGAGATAGAGGAGATACAACCTGTAACATCTGAGTGCCTCTGGGGGCTACTGACATGAAATGCATAATACATATATATACATAAGCTTTTAAAAACATACGCCTCTGTGGGCATCATCATCATCATATCATACCCGGCCTCAAAGAGGACTCGGTAAAAACGTACCCGGCCATCATAAGGCTTGGTAGAATCGTACCCGGCCACGTGTAGCTCGGTAAACCCAACTGATCAGTGGTTGCACAATAGGTGCCATACCCGGCCGGCTATAGCGCGGCTCGGTAGAGTAAAGTAGATACATATATAATGCATGCTGGACTCATGGAGTCACGTTCTAAACCTTTTGGAGTGACATAAGGTCATTGCACCATCGATTAACATTATGGACATCATACCATCAATATGAACTTCACTAGGACTCAAGGATCATATATACTTTCTTGGAATAACTTTGTAAGGAAAGAATAACATGGACAACCTTAGTTGCTAGGAGTAGATTCATTATGAAATAGCGTATCGTTTATGTTCGTTTCACTTTAGATCATGCCAAAAGAATGAAGGAAGAGCCTTAACATACCTTAAACATGTTGAGTCCTTAATACCTTCTAAGCAACTCTTCAAACAAGTCAACTCGATCTATCATAGCATAAGGAGATTCAAAATCAGTGTTGAGCAAAGGCTAAGTCTGTAACTTAAGCTAGTAGCTCGTCTACGTAAATTCGGGCAGCATCTCCCTTGTAACAAGGGCCTCCTCCAATACCATATACCAACAACAACAGCCAGGGAAGTCCAGCAACCTATAAATATCAATAACAAGACACCATATAACAACAACAAGTCACAACTACTTCACGACGAGCGGCAAGCTCCGATTGGAATCCGTATAACCCATATCACCCCTTATAGACTTCTTACATTAATTTAACAGTATCATTAACATGATAATGAAGTCATTCATCAATGATTCCATCCTTATACCATATATTTATAACAAAGGAAACAATCCTCAACTCCAACTATCTTCAATTAGCTTAGTAAGCTTTATTCACTAGTTGACGTCTACTCCATCCATTTAACTTAATCAACATCAAGATAGCCTTAAGCACATGCAAGAAGACAATACACACAACTCCTATATGTAACTTCAAGTCGAAATCCAAGTTATATTCAGCTCACACAACCTCAATAGCAATACAAACCAATATTAAGTGACTTAAGCTAATCCCAAGTATATCTTGTAGTTATCATCCTAACAACTTAACCAACATACAAGCAAGCTTAATCACATTAGTAGGCGTTATACTCACTCTATATCAGGCAGCAACAACTGGAATTTCATCCAAATTACAGCCCACAACAATCCTCAATGACAACACAACCTCAAAGAGGTGTTGTTCTTCACTATGAGCTAATTTTGATGTGAGATACTGTGTAATCACTTTGGAATCAACTTCAAACACTTGTGGAATCTGTTAGAAGGTTAGGATAAGTTTTGAGACGAAGTTGAGTTGAAAATAAGTGAAAATAGCGTACAAATCGTGTTATAAAGTGAAAGTAGGTCGACCACCGCCTAAGTGGGTCCATTGGACTGCTTGCGCGGTCTCGCGAAATATCGAATATCTCTCTAACTCCGATGTCGTATTGACGAATGGTTTAATGCGTTGGAAACTAGACTCAGATCTTCAATTTGATATGTAGTTCATCCATTTATGCCAAGTAATATTGGGAAAAGTGATCTACATTTGACCTAAAATTTCAGCACATTAATAAATGCAACTTGTGATGATCTTTGCTAATTTGTTCCATACATCGTTTGACTTAAAAACATAACACACGACATCATACGACTACAATACTCATAAATTAACCCCTCATCATGTTAATTACCCTAGTCTCACCCCCAAAAGAAATATGTTAATACATTCCAAACTTGTCGATTTTTGACGAAACTTATTTTCTTCAATTCGTTTAGCGACAAGCTTTCCAACCCTTTGGACTTGTTATTAATGATCTTAAATATTTGTAACCTCCCAAGGTAACATGATTAAACTACTTTATTTCCTCCAAATATAATCTCATTTCGGCTAAACAATCAATGACTTACGACGTAACTCTCACGTAGGAAAACTTGGGGTGTAACATCATTCCCCCTTTGGAACATTCGTCCCTCGATGTTGACTGATACGCTATCAGTTTCATAAACTATGGCTCTTACGAATACTTTAAATGCTCATCTTCCATCTAAGCAACTGTTTCGTGAATAAATCTAAACGCTTGGCATTCCCCCTTTGAGGCCCTTGTCACGCCATGACATGTGGTCGGAATTCTTCCAACATCGTAACATTTGCTACCTTATGTCATGCATATGTACGACTGTGTCTGATGAGCGCCTAACGACTCTTCTTCCTTTTCCTCCCATCTTTTAGCCAATCTCTAAGCCTCACTTTATGAACATATACAGTAATAAATGACAAGTGTGCCCCTGGCTTCTATAGGTGTACTGATATCTTCGCTTGTACTTATCGAACTTAGACTATTGTTATCTCTTGTTTCATAGCCTTGTATATCTATCCTTATGGTTATCTACATCTAAGGTAGGTTTACTATACCATAAAAACTTACTTCGGTTATATTACTGAGTTTGCTACCCACTCCAGGTTACTCTCGCTGTTTATCCTATGTGTATAAATCTAAGTCCTTTAGTGCGTCCTCATTATTATTTCATCTTAAGATAACAAATAAACTCACTCGTACTTTGGAACTTGTACCATCTATTGTTTATCACCTTAATGTTATCTATAATCTATCACTGATAACTTGCAACCCTCTTACGTAATACACTGTCACAGGGCCTACATCTTATCGGGGAACATCTGAAGTGATTGCCGATCCACCATGGGACGATACTATACCTCAATAACCGTATTCATAGCATCCTACATGATTCATCCTTATGGGGTATTCCAAATCCCGTGCAATTCATAAAATCCCTTTTCTTTAAAATTATTCCTCAATCAAAGGCCTAAATGTCATCCTTTTATCTATCACAATTACAACCCCCTTATTCTACTCTAAAGGGCAGCATCTCGTCTCTTCTAATTGCTCCTAGTTCTTAAGACTCCTCTGTGTTCAATTCAGGCTGTACCGACTTTTTTATACATAATGGAAATCATCAGCTCCCTTGTTGATAGATTAATCCCGAGGACATACATATCCGCACCCTTCTCACTCACCTTTTCATATCCTTTCTATCTACCTAAAACCTTGTTGCTCTACAATGCTCACCTTAGGACCTACACCGATCTATTTATACTACTCGCAACCTTCCTTTAACTTGCTAGAAACCGTAAATTTCCTTTGTCCTTCTCATTGTCCTTAAATGTAACAATTACTTTCGGGTGTCTATCACTTGTTGCAGAAAATTGGCTTTGTCTTATTGCCACGAATACTGTAATTTCCTGTACCTCATATGAATCTCAAACATTCCTTTGATTTTTTTTCCATTCATTAGCCACGATAGGTGCCACTTCTTATGGATTATACAATATTGTAGCAAGGCTGTGTTATAAGATCATTTACTCTTTAGCTCACTATGCTTAGTGAAACCTTCTCCTTATTTCCTCAAATATCTTTCGTTTAGTAACTTAGAGAACCTTCTGGCTCTTGTAAGTTACGAGCTTGTATATCGTACCTGAAGGAAATTTTGTTTGTTCTCTATGCCTATATATCCTTAGTACAATAACTTCATGCCTTGCTCGTTAGGGTTACTTTAAATCTCAAGATTAAATTGTCTCCTTATTGCACTCTCTCTTATTTTCATAAAACTTAATGGACCTTTAACGGTCTCATCCATATCTGAAATTTCAATGATGCACTCTGTAATCTACAAGACTGAATTCCTACTCGGTCACTCTACATTATCTTCATGATCTATTCATTTATTATCGACTTCTTGTCTACCATAACGCTTCTTCCTAATCAACTACTAATTACTCGTGGTCCATTCTCATATATAATAATTCTGGCATAATCTCTCTTGGGTTATTTCTTACTTAACTTACACCGTACTGGCTCTTTGTATCAAGTTGTCATTCAACATTATAAACCTGGTGTGGAACCCATACTGCCTCTGTCACGGCTTTGTAATTTTGGAGTCGCAACATATCTTAGGAAGCTGAAAAATCACCATCATCCCTTTCTCCTTTTACCACATTCTTCCTAACCATTTCCATAGTTTACCTGAACCGTTAATCTCCGACTTAATAACACCATCACACCATATTTCCCCATTTAGGATAAAGATTTATCCTACGTACGATTCTCATACCCATAGATTGTCACCTCTTCATGCGTTGGATCTTCACATCATCAATGAACTCTTAATAGTCTTATGGTAACCTGCTGTACAAGGATAACTTAATTCTTACGCACAAGGTGACACTAGTGTAACTGGCCTGTAGTCCCCTTAATATTAACTCTGTTACAGAGTGCTTTCTTTAGGAAAAGCGTCTTCCAAATGACTCAAAACAGTTATCTATGTGTCTATAGTAATTACGTTGGAACACATCTCCTATAATTCTGACGATGTCGAGTAATATCCAAATCCCCGGTCGCCTAATTCCATAGTTCCGGTTCTATCTGTTTTAACTAGAGCCATACTAATTTCTTACTACGTCGGGCTAATCTTTTTTCCTTCTGTGTAATCATGTTTCGAGTACCAATCTACAATTCTCGTATGAAGGATAAGCCTTTTGCTTTAATACTTTATTGTCTCCAAGAGCCTGTCACCTCTTTTCTATTCCCAACTTGACTGTAGAACTCTATCATACTGGCATATTATGATTACCGTTATCAATCAATTTATCACATTCTTACTCCGATAATACTTCTCAATTACTCTTCTTTCTTATTCCTGGCGAATATTTCTGTTTATCACCTTATTATGAAAAAACTTCAACAAAAACATTCTTTTCGCTTTAGCCCCTTTGCCTTCATCCAATGGCTCTGTCAGTCACCTAGCATCTCCTCTCACTAGAACGGAGCCATACACAAAGGTAATTAATCACCCTTCTAGATTTCCAGTCCAACCCTTCTAAATTTATTTTTTACAAACATTCTAGTATCATATCTAAGTGTACTATTCTAGATTGCACGCATCGGGTGTCCTCAAAAGGAGAAACTATTACAACATTTTGCAATAACCCTCGAAATGTTAGCTAATGATAATAATTCCATCGAACCACTCTGGTTACAACCCAATTGGATCTGTACTATCCCTCTTCTTCTGTTAAACTATATTTCCAACTCCCATAGCGGCATAAACTGAGATGGGTGGACCAATTGCTATATATCTCTGTAATTGTAAGTAACTTCAATAATAACTCTTATGTTCCTCTCCTGAAATTGGGAAAAACTATAAATCTTCACTAACTGGAACCTGTACCTTCTTTCCCTTCCTTCTTTTGCTTTTGAACTTGTATCTACCTTCTGTATTCTCTATTCTTTTCCATATAGGGGTGATAGATATTCATGGCCTTGTGGCTCTTATCAAGAAGCCAACACAACTTAGTCACACATAATCTGCTGAAAGAAACTACATTTACTTGCATCATAACATGATGCATAAATCGAGTCCTTGCTAACTCACTTCTTCCAAGAGCCACATCAATCTTTACACTAACTGTCTTGTGATGTAGGTATCGTTGTATTTACACTAATATGTCGAATTAGATTTTGAATCTTACAACTGTAGCTTCTAACACACGATCTACGAATAAGAAGAAAAGAGTGACAAAGTCCAAATGCCCTGTAGCCTCCTGCTTATAAGTGTGGTGCCAACACACCATAAACAAGACTCTACTAGAACACGGCTTGTAACCTCCAAGACAGCGAACAGCTTGAATACCCACTTTGTCCACGACCCAAACTGAAGGGCCCGCGCGTGCACCCGTGCCTTAGCGCGAAGCCGAGTACCAAGCGTAACATATCTTTCTTATCAATAACTAACAAGGGTAGATGAAGATAAAAAAACATGTCAATCGACATAACAAGAATAAAACATAAGGGATTACTCAACATATTGATGACCGAACATGATATACAAACTTATACATGGTACATACGGCCTATAAGGCCCGACAGACCATTTGTAAACTTCAAGACATAGGCCGCAAAGGCCAATACAAGTTATCCATACACCTGACATCTGTCTACTAAGCCTCTAAGAAGTAACATAAAATCATAAAGTGTCGGGACCCAGCCCCGCCATATACCAATCCAATACATATCCAAAGCATACTGAACCAAATAGGCAACTTCCGGAGCAAGTGGTAGTACACCAACACTTCGCTGAGCTGATAGCCTACTAAGGAGGAAATGTCACCTGTCTATCGGGGACTGCGGGATAAACCGCAGCGTCCCCAGTCAAAACAAGGGAACGTCAGTACGCAATATAAGTTACGAGTATGTTAAAGGCAAGGAAAAGCATAAAACAAGAATCAGTAAACGGTAAACGAGAGATAAGAGGAGATCACAACTTGTAACTCTAGTGCCTCTGGGGGCTAACTGAAAACATGAAAGCATAATACCCATAGTATATACATATAGCTGTTTAAAAAAACATATCGCCCTCTGGGGAATTCATCAAATCATCATATATACCCCGGCCTCAAAGAGGACTGCGTAAAACGTTACCTCGCCATCATAAGGCTCGGTAGAAAATCGTACCCCGGCTCACGTGAGCTTCCGGTAAGACCCAACTGATCAGTGGTTGCACAATAAGGTGCATACCCGACTATAGCGCGGCTCGCGTAGAGTAAGTAGATACATTATATAATGCATGCTTGACTCATGGAGTCACTTCTAACCCTTTTTGGAGTGACATAAAGGGTCATGCACCATCGGATTAACATAATTGGACATCATCACCATCAATATGAACTTCACTAAAGGACTTCAAGGATCATATATACTTTCTTGGAATAACTTTGTAAGGAAAGTAATAACAAGGACACCTTTAGTTGACTAGAGTAAGATCATTATGAATAAGCGTATTCGTTTGTTTCGTTTCAACTTAGATCATGCCAATAAGAATGAAGGAAGAGCCGCCTTAACATACTAAAACAATGTTGAAGTCTTATACCTTCTAAGCAACTCTTCCAAACAAGTCAACTCGATCTTAATCATAGCATAAGGAGATTCAAAATCAGTGTTGAGCAGCATGTAGCTGTAACTTAAGCTAGTAGCTCGTCTACGTAAATTTCGGGCAGCATCTCCCTGTGTCACAAGGGCCTCCTCCAATACCATAATACCAACAACAACAGCCAGGGAAGTCCAGCTCAACTCTATAAATTATCAATAAAAGACACAGTATAACCAACAACAAGTCCACAACTACTTTCACGACGACGGCAAGCTCCGATGTGGAATCCCGTAATAACCAATTCATTCCCCCTATAACTTCTACATTAATTTAACCAGTATCATTAACATGATAATGAATGTCATTCATCAATGTTCCATCCTTATACCATTTGTTAATAACAAAGGAAAGAATCCTAAGCAACTCCCAACTATCTCATTAGTAGTTATTCATCTAATTGACGTCCTACTCCATCCATTAACTTTTAATCAACATCAAAATAGCCTTAGCACATGCAAGAAGACAATACACACAGACTCCTAATAGTAATTCAAGTCGAAATCCAAGTTATATCACTCAACAACAAACCCTCATATAGCAATACAACACCATAGAAGTGACTTAAGCTAATCCAAGTACAGTCTTTATTTTATCAAAATCCTAACAACGTAACTCAACATACCTAAGCAAGCTTAATCACAAATATAGGCTATTATACCACCTGAGACATGCAGCAACAACTTGGAATTTCATCAAATACAGCCCACAAACAATTCCCAATGACAAACACAACGTCAAAGAGGTGTTTGTCTTCACTAGAGCAAAGTTTTGATCGTTGATATATGGTGTAATCAACTTTGGAATCAAACTTCAACACTTGTGGAAATCTGTTTAGAAGGGTTAGGAGAAGTTTGGAGACAAAGTCTGAGTTGAAAATAAGTGAAAAAATAGGCGTACAAATAGTTATTAAAGTGAAGTAGGTTTCGGACCCACGCTAAGTGGGCCCAATTGGGAGCTGTTGCGCGGTCTCGGCAAAATACTGAATACTCTCTACTCCGATGTTGTATTGACGAATGGTTTTTAATGGCGTTGGAAACTAGACTTCGTAGATTCTTCAATTTGAATATTAGGTCATCCATTTATGCCAATATATTGGGAAAAAGTGCATCTACATTTGACCTAAATTTTTCAGCACATTATAAATGCAACTTGTGATTGATCTTTGGCTAACTTTTGTTTCCATAACTCGTTTGATCTTAAAAAACATATACACACGACTATCATACGACTACAATAACTCATAAATTAACCTCCTCAATCATTTTAATCACCCTATGTCTCTACCCAAAAAGAATATGTTATAACATCCAAACTTGTCGATTTTTGACCTGAAACTATTTTCTTACGAATTCGTTTAGCGACTAAGCTTTCCCACCCCTTTTGGTACTTGTTATTCATCGGATCTTAAATATTTGTAACCTGCCAAGGTAACATGTAACCTTACTTATTTTCTTGAGAGAATTAATCTCATTTTCGTATAGCTTACATAATGAACTTAACGACGTACTTCTCACGTATGAAAACTTGGGGTGTACGAGAACAATGTCTTTCGGGCACGCCTTATTAAGATCCCTAATCTATCACACATTGCCAAAATTTACTTGTTCTTCCTTAGGAACTACGTACTTACAATTAGCTAGCAGTAAATGTAATACGCTTACCTTCTCGATCGATCAATTTTAAGTAAAGCAGGTTACCTCTTCTTTGACGAATTTGTTTCTTGCTTCGGCAATAGGCGCTTCTTTTTGTCTTACCGGAGTATATCTGGGATCAAGCTTAACTTGTACACAGCTACCTCCATCAGGATATCCTGTCCATTATCCTCGTGCGACAATGCAAAACAACGCATAAATTTAAGAAATTCGATAAAGCAGACCTGAGCTCCAGGTAAAGTCCCATGCATCCCCAAGTGGAATTCCTTTGCTAAGAAATCATTCGAAGAAACTGGCAAACTTTTCTCTAAGTTTCTTTCCGCATAGACTTTGTCGCATCTGTCTCTTCTGAACTTGGAATATATCTCCGCACCTGATATCTGTTCCAATGCCTCTGTCCTAAGGCGAAACTTCTTCAGGTTTTTGGGTGAGGTGCGTAACAATATATGTTGAGGCAAGTATACTTTCATTCGTTTCATGGCCACACACACACACACTTATATCCCATATCACCATCTTACTTACTTCGAACAGAGGGTCGTTTTTCATACCCAAGCTTTCGTGAAGCAATAAAATCTCTCGCTCAGGGCCATCACACTCGCGAGGAGTGAATTCGCAGCTAGGAGCTTTGTGGCTGAATATGCTTCCAGTGAGTTTAGCTTGCTCCAATGACTCTCCTCTTGTATTATATTAGCCAAACTCCCCGGTTCCACTTAAGAACATATTTAAATCTAAACCTAACATATTTAAAGAAATTACCAAGTGTATCGTTGTGTGGTAGGCAGCAATCCGTCTGCGTCCCTCTCCGTATAAGTGATTAAATCGTCTTTCTCCGGAGCCTTGTTAACTATGAGTTATTGATACCTTTCAATCTTCTTTGTTGCTACCGGGAGAAGGTGACCCCGTTAATCCTCTATTCCCCCCGTAATATCATATTAATTATTTGGCGTGGGGATTCTTCTCTCTGCTTTTTGAAAGGTTCTATTATTGTCTCTATTACGACCAATAATGTTCTTAGCTCGGTCCTCTTAAAGAACTCTCTAAGGGACCATTCTTCAATTGTGTTGCAAACTTTCTTCCCCGAAGGTGTCTGGCTGTCCCCTGTCCGGTGGCCATTACATGGCCCATGGGTATTCACCTACATTATAAGTTGGGAATCCTTTGGCTGGATTCAAGAATCCTCAATCGGGTCTCGTAAAACCGGTGACTCTTTGATGTTCTCATGGCTGACATCCAATTCACTATACTGACGTTTTGAAGTTTGTATTCCCGATAACTTAGGGTTAAGAAGGACCCGTACCCCGACGTTTCTTTTTCCTGCAGTGATTTGTTGTTTTTGATGCGATCTGGTCCTTCTTAATACATATGAACTTGTCTGTTGTTCGTAAGCCTCTTCACGGCAATCGGTCTGCTCATTAGGGCAATAAATCGGCCCCTCGAAGTCCGTTTGTTCGTGTCGTAATCATTCCTTTGATCTTTTTCCCTTCTGTTTTTATCCCGCCTTTGATCGATTAATGGAAAAAACCAAATTGATAAAATTCTTTGATCCTTTATTTTGAACTTCGTACTAGTTGTGGACATCCCACCCAAGTCATTACTTAAGCTCAATGCAAACTTTCCTTCAAGTTTTTGGGAGGCGTCTGAATTTCTCGGATTTCAAGTCCTTTGGTGAATGCTTCGCTGCCCATGTCATCGGAAAACGCGGAGCAACATCTTTCCTTCTGGAATCACGTGTTAACATACTCTCGTAATTAGATCTTTAGACCTCCGCCAATCCTGAATTATTTCGGCATTCTTAGCTTGTACCTTTCTGGCCCGACATGGCCCTTGATGATAGAATTCCGGAGGCATTTCAAAGGAATCTATGGAATGCTTGGGTCAATAGAGAAATACCCGTCAAAGCTCTCGGTGAGAGTCTCTCCAAATTTCTGATAAACACATAGATCAATTTCTTAGGATCTAAATTCATTTCTTTTATTGCGTTGTGTAGGTGGATTGCTGTCTTGAGGTCTGAAGTCTTCATACTTTGGCACTTCAAGCATTTTGAAACTGCTTCGGTAATTAATTCTGTGCCTTGGCAACTCGCTTGTACGGTATTGAGTATACTTTTCATTGTGAGTCCCCTGCGGCGCCTTCAATTACTTGTGGGCACCCAGGTGAATTTGGTTCCATGCGGTGCCGTTTTACTTGTTCCTCATAAACATTAAAAGTTCAATTCTTGAAAGGATAATTTTCGTCATTTGAGACTGGATCCGCCTCCCCAGCCCGCGGAGCCAACTTCACACCTTGGAGTGTTGTTTGTCGCCCTCTCATGTTTGGTTTTTCTTTCCCGAACATCGGGAGGAAGTTGGATCTCTACCTGTTTTGGCCTTATTCGAAAGTCCCCGACACGCTCTCTTCAAACCCGTCATAACGCTTATCATGTCGGCGTGATAATGGCCAAGAATGATTGCATATTGTTTACTTCTTGCAAGACCCTTACTTCATCAACGACAATGCTCCTCATCAAGGTATAATTGCGGAAGTCTTTTCCGGAACATTGTCGAGGATACTGATGTATGCGCCGGTGTGGGCGTCGATCCTACCCCTCATTGCGGGTATCATTGCAATTGAGTCCCCTCGAAGGAGGTTTGATCTTCTCGATACCTCAAGGTTGTGCGTGTTTGTTAATAGTGTTTATCTGCCATTTCTTAAATCTTTTCTAAGATCAATATGGTCAAAGAACTTTAGTAAAAAGGAAGATCTAATTCAATGCACATATACGAACTGTCTAGGCCCCAAGGTGGGCGCCAGAACCTGTTTACCCCTAAATGGTAAGCAGTTGCGAAATTTGTACGTGTTTTCTAGACAATGTGAACTAATTTGATCCTGAAAATGGATGAAATAAGTAAAGAATTTTGCAATAAACATAGCCTTAAAATGTAGATGAACGAAATGATGACAGTTCGGAATAAGGTTTTGGGGCAACAAATAAGATGAAAATCAAAAGGCGAGAAAGTATCGTAATCAAGCCTTTGTACAAATGTGTATAAGTTTGCCAAAAATTCGTGTCCTTTTAAATGATAACTAAGCTTAAACTATTTATAGTTGTGTCCTAGGAAGGGTCCTTTAGGAATCGTGCCCCCTTTAATGTCCATTATGAGGGCCATTTGATGGAGCGTAATCGGCGAACATAGAATGCCAAAATCTCTGTAAACGGTCGCTCTTCTTAATGCTGCAGATAATTTATTTAGTGAAATGCTTACCGGGACGCAAAGCTTAATACACCTTTAGGACCGTATCCCTTCTGGTACAAAGCGGAATAACTATGTTCGGTCTTTGGCCATCCCTGTCTTGGGTACGTTGTCCTTCCTTTAGATGGCCACGTGGTCATATAATTTTTACCCCTAATAACAAAAAACTATTTTTGGCGGTTTTTAAGTTCAATTATCTTCCACTGTCTTTACACAAAAGTGGGGGCCACGTTTAACACCTAGTTATTTTAAAATAGCAATTTTTCTAAAATCGGTGTTATACATTTGAGAGATTTAGAGTTTACATACATTTTTTATCTGACTTTCCATTGGTCTAAGTTATTTATAATAGATATATCATTAATGTGTGTTATAAACTATTAAATTAAGAGGTGTGTTTGGCTAAACCTTACCAAGCTGGTCCAAATTTGACCTTATAAGCAGAACTTTTTTGACTATCTACACTTTGATTAAACCTTAAAGTGCTTACCTAACTTCCACAAATCAACTAAGAATAGTCTTAGTTTTCTCCGTTAGAGTTGCTCCGGAAAGAAGGAGCAAAGGCGAAAAAGCTTAAGTTGATTTTCTCCTTTGACTACTGTCACAGG